>NW_026783346.1:300000-415198 GCF_949774975.1 Lagenorhynchus albirostris
ACCAGAGATTGAAATGAGCACAGATAAAGTTCCTTAAGCCAAATATGGAATAGACAAGAGCTACTCCTTGCTCAACGAAATGGACTCAACACCCCATATTAAATGCCTAAGAGTGTACCTGACTAGGAAGTATCTTAAAACCTATGGATTGCTATGTCTCGGAAAGAGAATCAAGTGTGTGTACAGGGGCATAAACGCAGCAGTGATAGGATTGGAGAGGTTCGGTGAGCAAATGAAGACCCTTTGAAGTCATATTGCATGGTACCCATTCCACGGGTCTCAACTCTCCAGGTTTAAGGTATTCTTCCTTCAGCTAAAACATGCATGTGGAACCCAGAGTATGATCAACCGTGTGATCGGGAGACGTGTTCCAATATGTCTCAGTTTTCGTCCCCTGGTACTCGGGTGCAACATTCCAGACGCTTTACTAACACTCTCCCGACTTGGAGAGTCAGTGCCTTTAACCTCCTGTTTGGCCCAGTTTGCAATTTCTGCGGAAGATGAACAGGAATAGGCAGAACCAATGACAGACTAGCTGGAGGTGTCTGGACGGGCAAATTTAACTCTCATTTCCCACCAGGAAGAGGAATTAACCAAAGGCTAAGCGTGCCATGCCGGAACCAGATTAGGGCCTGAAGCAATCTTGCGGTGTTGCGGCCAGCTCACGAGAAAGCGAGTTGAAGAAAGGAGCTCAGGGGCACTGTAATTCACAAACCTTCAGAGTTATAAATGACAGCTATCGTCCAAAAATATACTGAAGTAAGGCTGCCAAGAGGACTTGAAAGCGGGGCAGAATTGCAGGAAACCGATTTCAGGAGGTAGACTGGAATTGCATTTAAAGCATAGGAAAAGAGGCAGAACGTCCACAATGATGCACTTGGCCAAAAAGGGCGTATGCGTTTTTTCCTGAATATATTCAGGAAAAAACGCATACGCCCTTTTTGGCCAACCAAGCAAGCTTGCAAAGGAAATCTGCACTACAGTGAAGTCTCACTTCCCCCCGGTCAAAAGGGCCATCTGAAAAAAGTGTAAAATACAGAAAGGCAGGACAGGCCATGGAGAACTGGGAGCCTTGTTATGCTGATGGGCGGGATGTAAATTGCCAACAGCCACTCAGAAGAAGTGTATGGTGTTTCCTGAAACATCTAAAAAACAAAGCAACAGAGCCTAGGGCACTTCCACTTATGGTCCTATAGCTTAGGGAAATTAAAATCAAAAGACACAGCCACCCCAAAGGTTGGGACGGCTCTGTTTACAAGAACCTGGTTTACGGTACAAGTTCAATATCGCAGAAAGTGAAAAATGGATAAAGAAGTTGTGGTACTTACGTACAATGCAGTATCACTCAGCAATGAAATCTATGTCATCAGGCCTGTAGCAGCATAATGAGTGGATTCAGGTATGATGATTCTAACTGAAATAAGTCACACAGGAAAAGAAACATCATAAGATATCACTAATACACGGAATGTAGCCTTGGCTACACAGGAACTGAATTACAAAACAGAACTGGGTCTCAAATTTGGAAAACCAACTTATGCTTCCTTAAGGGGAAAGGTTAGTTGGGGAGCTGCATAAAACCACAGATTGAAATGAGCACAGATAAAGTTCCTTAAGCCAAATATGGAATAGACAAGAGCTACTCCTTGCTCAACGAAATGGACTCAACACCCCATATTAAATGCCTAAGAGTGTACCTGACTAAGAAGTATCTTAAAACCTATGGATTGCTATGTCTCCGAAAGAGAATCAAGCGTGTGTACAGGGGCATAAACGCAGCAGTGATAGGATTGGAGAGGTTCGGTGAGCAAATGAAGACCCTTTGAAGTCATATTGCATGGAACCCATTCCACGGGTCTCAACTCTCCAGGTTTAAGGTATTCTTCCTTCAGCTAAAACATGCATGTGGAACCCAGAGTATGATCAACCGTGTGATCGGGAGACGTGTTCCAATATGTGTCAGTTTTCGTCCCCTGGTACTCAGGTGCAACATTCCAGACGCTTTACTAACACTCTCCCAACTTGGAGAGTCAGTGCCTTTAACCTCCTGTTTGGTCCAGTTTGCAATTTCTGCGGAAGATGAACAGGAATAGGGAGAACCAATGACAGACTAGCTGGAGGTGTCTGGACGGGCAAATTTAACTCTCATTTCCCACCAGGAAGAGGAATTAACCAAAGGCTCAGCGTGCCGTGCCTGAACCAGATTAGGGCCTGAAGCCATCCTGCGGTGTTGTGGCCAGCTCACAAGAAAGCGACATGAAGAAAGGAGCTCAGGGGCACTGTAATTCACAAACCTGCAGAGTTATAAATGACAGCTATCGTCCAAAAATATACTGAAGTAAGGCTGCCAAGAGGACTTGAAAGCGGGGCAGAATTGCAGGAAACCGATTTCAGGAGGTAGACTGGAATTGCATTTAAAGCATAGGAAAAGAGGCAGAACGTCCACAATGATGCACTTGGCCAAAAAGGGCGTATGCGTTTTTTCCTGAATATATTCAGGAAAAAACGCATACGCCCTTTTTGGCCAACCAAGCAAGCTTGCAAAGGAAATCTGCACTACAGTGAAGTCTCACTTCCCCCCGGTCAAAAGGGCCATCTGAAAAAAGTGTAAAATCCAGAAAGGCAGGACAGGCCATGGAGAACTGGGAGCCTTGTTATGCTGATGGGCGGGATGTAAATTGCCAACAGCCACTCGGGAGAAGTGTATGGTGTTTCCTGAAACATCTAAAAAACAAAGCAACAGAGCCTAGGGCACTTCCACTTATGGTCCTATAGCTTAGGGAAATTAAAATCAAAAGACACAGCCACCCCAAAAGTTGGCATGGCTCTGTTTACAAGAACCTCGTTTACGGTACAAGTTCAATATCGCAGAAAGTGAAAAATGGATAAAGAAGTTGTGGTACGTACGTACAATGCAGTATCACTCAGCAATGAAATCTATGTCATCAGGCCCGTAGCAGCATAATGAGTGGATTCAGGTATGATGATTCTAACTGAAATAAGTCACACAGGAAAAGAAACATCATAAGATATCACTAATACACGGAATGTAGCCTTGGCTACACAGGAACTGAATTACAAAACAGAACAGGGTCTCAAATTTGGAAAACCAACTTATGCTTCCTTAATGGGAAAGGTGAGTTGGGGTGCTGCATAAAACCACAGATTGAAATGAGCACAGATAAAGTTCCTTAAGCCAAATATGGAATAGACAAGAGCTACTCCTTGCTCAACGAAATGGACTCAACACCCCATATTAAATGCCTAAGAGTGTACCTGACTAGGAAGTATCTTAAAACCTATGGATTGCTATGTCTCTGAAAGAGAATCAAGTGTGTGTACAGGGGCATAAACGCAGCAGTGATAGGATTGGAGAGGTTCGGTGAGCAAATGAAGACCCTTTGAAGTCATATTGCATGGTACCCATTCCACGGGTCTCAACTCTCCAGGTTTAAGGTATTCTTCCTTCAGCTAAAACATGCATTTGGAAGCCAGAGTATGATCAACCGTGTGATCGGGAGACGTGTTCAAATATGTCTCAGTTTTCGTCCCCTGTTACTCGGGTGCAACTTTCCAGACGCTTTACTAACACTCTCCCGACTTGGAGAGTCAGTGCCTTTAACCTCCTGTTTGGCCCAGTTTGCAATTTCTGCGGAAGATGAACAGGAATAGGCAGAACCAATGACAGACTAGCTGGAGGTGTCTGGACGGGCAAATTTAACTCTCATTTCCCACCAGGAAGAGGAATTAACCAAAGGCTAAGCGTGCCATGCCGGAACCAGATTAGGGCCTGAAGCAATCTTGCGGTGTTGCGGCCAGCTCACGAGAAAGCGAGTTGAAGAAAGGAGCTCGGGGCACTGTAATTCACAAACCTGCAGAGTTATAAATGACAGCTATCGTCCAAAAATATACTGAAGTAAGGCTGCCAAGAGGACTTGAAAGCGGGGCAGAATTGCAGGAAACCGATTTCAGGAGGTAGACTGGAATTGCATTGAAAGCATAGGAAAAGAGGCAGAACGTCCACAATGATGCACTTGGCCAAAAAGGGCGTATGCGTTTTTTCCTGAATATATTCAGGAAAAAACGCATACGCCCTTTTTGGCCAACCAAGCAAGCTTGCAAAGGAAATCTGCACTACAGTGAAGTCTCACTTCCCCCCGGTCAAAAGGGCCATCTGAAAAAAGTGTAAAATCCAGAAAGGCAGGACAGGCCATGGAGAACTGGGAGCCTTGTTATGCTGATGGGCGGGATGTAAATTGCCAACAGCCACTCGGGAGAAGTGTATGGTGTTTCCTGAAACATCTAAAAAACAAAGCAACAGAGCCTAGGGCACTTCCACTTATGGTCCTATAGCTTAGGGAAATTAAAATCAAAAGACACAGCCACCCCAAAGGTTGGGACGGCTCTGTTTACAAGAACCTGGTTTACGGTACAAGTTCAATATCGCAGAAAGTGAAAAATGGATAAAGAAGTTGTGGTACTTACGTACAATGCAATATCACTCAGCAATGAAATCTATGTCATCAGGCCCGTAGCAGCATAATGAGTGGATTCAGGTATGATGATTCTAACTGAAATAAGTCACACAGGAAAAGAAACATCATAAGATATCACTAATACACGGAATGTAAACTTGGCTACATAGGAACTGAATTACAAAACAGAACAGGGTCTCAAATTTAGAAAACCAACTTATGCTTACTTAGGGGGAAAGGTGAGTTGGGGTGCTGCATAAAACCAGAGATTGAAATGAGCACAGATAGAGTTCCTTAAGCCAAATATGGAATAGACAAGAGCTACTCCTTGCTCAACGAAATGGATTCAACACCCCATATTAAACACGTAAGAATGTACCTGACTAGGAAGTATCTTAAAACCTATGGATTGCTATGTCTCCAAAAGAGAATGAAGCATGTGTGCAGGGGCATAAACGCAGCAGTGATAGGATTGGAGAGGTTCGGTGAGCAAATGAAGACCCTTTGAAGTCATATTGCATGGTACCCATTCCACGGGTCTCAACGCTCTAGGTTTAAGGTATTCTTCCTTCAGCTAAAACATGCATGTGGAACCCAGAGTATGATCAACCGTGTGATCGGGAGACGTGTTCCAATATGTCTCAGTTTTCGTCCCCTGGTACTCGGGTGCAACATTCCAGACGCTTTACTAACACTCTCCCGACTTGGAGAGTCAGTGCCTTTAACCTCCTGTTTGGCCCAGTTTGCAATTTCTGCGGAAGATGAACAGGAATAGGCAGAACCAATGACAGACTAGATGGAGGTGTCTGGATGGGCAAATTTAACTCTCATTTCACTCCAGGAAGAGGAATTAACCAAAGGCTCAGCGTGCCATGCCGGAAACAGATTAGGGCCTGAAGCAATCCTGCGGTGTTGCGGCCAGCTCACGAGAAAGCGAGTTGAAGAAAGGAGCTCAGGGGCACTGTAATTCACAAACCTGCAGAGTTATAAATGACAGCTATCGTCCAAAAATATACTGAAGTAAGGCTGCCAAGAGGACTTGAAAGCGGGGCAGAATTGCAGGAAACCGATTTCAGGAGGTAGACTGGAATTGCATTTAAAGCATAGGAAAAGAGGCAGAACGTCCACAATGATGCACTTGGCCAAAAAGTGCGTATGCGTTTTTTCCTGAATATATTCAGGAAAAAACGCATACGCCCTTTTTGGCCAACCAAGCAAGCTTGCAAAGGAAATCTGCACTACAATGAAGTCTCACTTCCCCCCGGTCCAAAGGGCCATCTGAAAAAAGTGTAAAATCCAGAAAGGCAGGACAGGCCATGGAGAACTGGGAGCCTTGTTATGCTGATGGGCGGGATGTAAATTGCCAACAGCCACTCGGGAGAAGTGTATGGTGTTTCCTGAAACATCTAAAAAACAAAGCAACAGAGCCTAGGGCACTTCCACTTATGGTCTATAGCTTAGGGAAATTAAAATCAAAAGACACAGCCACCCCAAAGGTTGGGACGGCTCTGTTTACAAGAACCTGGTTTACGGTACAAGTTCAATATCGCAGAAAGTGAAAAATGGATAAAGAAGTTGTGGTACTTACGTACAATGCAGTATCACTCAGCAATGAAATCTATGTCATCAGCCCCGTAGCAGCATAATGAGTGGATTCAGGTATGATGATTCTAACTGAAATAAGTCACACAGGAAAAGAAACATCATAAGATATCACTAATACATGGAATGTAAACTTGGCTACATAGGAACTGAATTACAAAACAGAACAGGGTCTCTAATTTAGAAAACCAACTTATGCTTGCTTAAGGGGAAAGGTGAGTTGGGGTGCTGCATAAAACCAGAGATTGAAATGAGCACAGATAGAGTTCCTTAAGCCAAATATGGAATAGACAAGAGCTACTCCTTGCTCAACGAAATGGATTCAACACCCCATATTAAACACCTAAGAATGTACCTGACTAGGAAGTATCTTAAAACCTATGGATTGCTATGTCTCCAAAAGAGAATGAAGCATGTGTGCAGGGGCATAAACGCAGCAGTGATAGGATTGGAGAGGTTCGGTGAGCAAATGAAGACCCTTTGAAGTCATATTGCATGGTACCCATTCCACGGGTCTCAACGCTCCAGTTTTAAGGTATTCTTCCTTCAGCTAAAACATGCATGTGGAACCCAGAGTATGATCAACCGTGTGATCGGGAGACGTGTTCCAATATGTCTCAGTTTTCGTCCCCTGGTACTCGGGTGCAACATTCCAGACGCTTTACTAACACTCTCCCGACTTGGAGAGTCAGTGCCTTTAACCTCCTGTTTGGCCCAGTTTGCAATTTCTGCGGAAGATGAACAGGAATAGGCAGAACCAATGACAGACTAGATGGAGGTGTCTGGATGGGCAAATTTAACTCTCATTTCGCTCCAGGAAGAGGAATTAACCAAAGGCTCAGCGTGCCATGCCGGAAACAGATTAGGGACTGAAGCAATCCTGCGGTGTTGCGGCCAGCTCACGAGAAAGCGAGTTGAAGAAAGGAGCTCAGGGGCACTGTAATTCACAAACCTGCAGAGTTATAAATGACAGCTATCGTCCAAAAATATACTGAAGTAAGGCTGCCAAGAGGACTTGAAAGCGGGGCAGAATTGCAGGAAACCGATTTCAGGAGGTAGACTGGAATTGCATTGAAAGCATAGGAAAAGAGGCAGAACGTCCACAATGATGCACTTGGCCAAAAAGTGCGTATGCGTTTTTTCCTGAATATATTCAGGAAAAAACGCATACGCCCTTTTTGGCCAACCAAGCAAGCTTGCAAAGGAAATCTGCACTACAGTGAAGTCTCACTTCCCCCCGGTCAAAAGGGCCATCTGAAAAAAGTGTAAAATCCAGAAAGGCAGGACAGGCCATGGAGAACTGGGAGCCTTGTTATGCTGATGGGCGGGATGTCAATTGCCAACAGCCACTCGGGAGAAGTGTATGGTGTTTCCTGAAACATCTAAAAAACAAAGCAACAGAGCCTAGGGCACTTCCACTTATGGTCCTATAGCTTAGGGAAATTAAAATCAAAAGACACAGCCACCCCAAAGGTTGGGACGGCTCTGTTTACAAGAACCTGGTTTACGGTACAAGTTCAATATCGCAGAAAGTGAAAAATGGATAAAGAAGTTGTGGTACTTACGTACAATGCAATATCACTCAGCAATGAAATCTATGTCATCAGGCCCGTAGCAGCATAATGAGTGGATTCAGGTATGATGATTCTAACTGAAATAAGTCACACAGGAAAAGAAACATCATAAGATATCACTAATACACGGAATGTAAACTTGGCTACATAGGAACTGAATTACAAAACAGAACAGGGTCTCAAATTTAGAAAACCAACTTATGCTTACTTAGGGGGAAAGGTGAGTTGGGGTGCTGCATAAAACCAGAGATTGAAATGAGCACAGATAGAGTTCCTTAAGCCAAATATGGAATAGACAAGAGCTACTCCTTGCTCAACGAAATGGATTCAACACCCCATATTAAACACCTAAGAATGTACCTGACTAGGAAGTATCTTAAAACCTATGGATTGCTATGTCTCCAAAAGAGAATGAAGCATGTGTGCAGGGGCATAAACGCAGCAGTGATAGGATTGGAGAGGTTCGGTGAGCAAATGAAGACCCTTTGAAGTCATATTGCATGGTACCCATTCCACGGGTCTCAACGCTCCAGGTTTAAGGTATTCTTCCTTCAGCTAAAACATGCATGTGGAACCCAGAGTATGATCAACCGTGTGATCGGGAGACGTGTTCCAATATGTCTCAGTTTTCGTCCCCTGGTACTCGGGTGCAACATTCCAGACGCTTTACTAACACTCTCCCGACTTGGAGAGTCAGTGCCTTTAACCTCCTGTTTGGCCCAGTTTGCAATTTCTGCGGAAGATGAACAGGAATAGGCAGAACCAATGACAGACTAGATGGAGGTGTCTGGATGGGCAAATTTAACTCTCATTTCACTCCAGGAAGAGGAATTAACCAAAGGCTCAGCGTGCCATGCCGGAAACAGATTAGGGCCTGAAGCAATCCTGCGGTGTTGCGGCCAGCTCACGAGAAAGCGAGTTGAAGAAAGGAGCTCAGGGGCACTGTAATTCACAAACCTGCAGAGTTATAAATGACAGCTATCGTCCAAAAATATACTGAAGTAAGGCTGCCAAGAGGACTTGAAAGCGGGGCAGAATTGCAGGAAACCGATTTCAGGAGGTAGACTGGAATTGCATTTAAAGCATAGGAAAAGAGGCAGAACGTCCACAATGATGCACTTGGCCAAAAAGTGCGTATGCGTTTTTTCCTGAATATATTCAGGAAAAAACGCATACGCCGTTTTTGGCCAACCAAGCAAGCTTGCAAAGGAAATCTGCACTACAATGAAGTCTCACTTCCCCCCGGTCCAAAGGGCCATCTGAAAAAAGTGTAAAATCCAGAAAGGCAGGACAGGCCATGGAGAACTGGGAGCCTTGTTATGCTGATGGGCGGGATGTAAATTGCCAACAGCCACTCGGGAGAAGTGTATGGTGTTTCCTGAAACATCTAAAAAACAAAGCAACAGAGCCTAGGGCACTTCCACTTATGGTCTATAGCTTAGGGAAATTAAAATCAAAAGACACAGCCACCCCAAAGGTTGGGACGGCTCTGTTTACAAGAACCTGGTTTACGGTACAAGTTCAATATCGCAGAAAGTGAAAAATGGATAAAGAAGTTGTGGTACTTACGTACAATGCAGTATCACTCAGCAATGAAATCTATGTCATCAGCCCCGTAGCAGCATAATGAGTGGATTCAGGTATGATGATTCTAACTGAAATAAGTCACACAGGAAAAGAATCATCATAAGATATCACTAATACATGGAATGTAAACTTGGCTACATAGGAACTGAATTACAAAACAGAACAGGGTCTCTAATTTAGAAAACCAACTTATGCTTGCTTAAGGGGAAAGGTGAGTTGGGGTGCTGCATAAAACCAGAGATTGAAATGAGCACAGATAGAGTTCCTTAAGCCAAATATGGAATAGACAAGAGCTACTCCTTGCTCAACGAAATGGATTCAACACCCCATATTAAACACCTAAGAATGTACCTGACTAGGAAGTATCTTAAAACCTATGGATTGCTATGTCTCCAAAAGAGAATGAAGCATGTGTGCAGGGGCATAAACGCAGCAGTGATAGGATTGGAGAGGTTCGGTGAGCAAATGAAGACCCTTTGAAGTCATATTGCATGGTACCCATTCCACGGGTCTCAACGCTCCAGGTTTAAGGTATTCTTCCTTCAGCTAAAACATGCATGTGGAACCCAGAGTATGATCAACCGTGTGATCGGGAGACGTGTTCCAATATGTCTCAGTTTTCGTCCCCTGGTACTCGGGTGCAACATTCCAGACGCTTTACTAACACTCTCCCGACTTGGAGAGTCAGTGCCTTTAACCTCCTGTTTGGCCCAGTTTGCAATTTCTGCGGAAGATGAACAGGAATAGGCAGAACCAATGACAGACTAGATGGAGGTGTCTGGATGGGCAAATTTAACTCTCATTTCGCTCCAGGAAGAGGAATTAACCAAAGGCTCAGCGTGCCGTGCCGGAAACAGATTAGGGACTGAAGCAATCCTGCGGTGTTGCGGCCAGCTCACGAGAAAGCGAGTTGAAGAAAGGAGCTCAGGGGCACTGTAATTCACAAACCTGCAGAGTTATAAATGACAGCTATCGTCCAAAAATATACTGAAGTAAGGCTGCCAAGAGGACTTGAAAGCGGGGCAGAATTGCAGGAAACCGATTTCAGGAGGTAGACTGGAATTGCATTTAAAGCATAGGAAAAGAGGCAGAACGTCCACAATGATGCACTTGGCCAAAAAGTGCGTATGCGTTTTTTCCTGAATATATTCAGGAAAAAACGCATACGCCCTTTTTGGCCAACCAAGCAAGCTTGCAAAGGAAATCTGCACTACAATGAAGTCTCACTTCCTCCCGGTCCAAAGGGCCATCTGAAAAAAGTGTAAAATCCAGAAAGGCAGGACAGGCCATGGAGAACTGTGAGCCTTGTTATGCTGATGGGCGGGATGTAAATTGCCAACAGCCACTCGGGAGAAGTGTATGGTGTTTCCTGAAACATCTAAAAAACAAAGCAACAGAGCCTAGGGCACTTCCACTTATGGTCTATAGCTTATGGAAATTAAAATCAAAAGACACAGCCACCCCAAAGGTTGGGACGGCTCTGTTTACAAGAACCTGGTTTACGGTACAAGTTCAATATCGCAGAAAGTGAAAAATGGATAAAGAAGTTGTGGTACTTACGTACAATGCAATATCACTCAGCAATGAAATCTATGTCATCAGCCCCGTAGCAGCATAATGAGTGGATTCAGGTATGATGATTCTAACTGAAATAAGTCACACAGGAAAAGAATCATCATAAGATATCACTAATACATGGAATGTAAACTTGGCTACATAGGAACTGAATTACAAAACAGAACAGGGTCTCAAATTTAGAAACCCAACTTATGCTTGCTTAAGGGGAAAGGTGAGTTGGGGTGCTGCATAAAACCAGAGATTGAAATGAGCACAGATAAAGTTCCTTAAGCCAAATATGGAATAGACAAGAGCTACTCCTTGCTCAATGAAATGGATTCAACACCCCATATTAAACACCTAAGAATGTACCTGACTAGGAAGTATCTTAAAACCTATGGATTGCTATGTCTCCAAAAGAGAATCAAGCGTGTGTGCAGGGGCATAAACGCAGCAGTGATAGGATTGGAGAGGTTCAGTGAGCAAATGAAGACCCTTTGAAGTCATATTGCATGGTACCCATTCCACGGGTCTCAACTCTCCAGGTTTAAGGTATTCTTCCTTCAGCTAAAACATGCATGTGGAACCCAGAGTATGATCAACCGTGTGATCGGGAGACGTGTTCCAATATGTGTCAGTCTTCGTCCCCTGGTACTCGGGTGCAACATTCCAGATGCTTTACTAACACTCTCCCGACTTGGAGAGTCAGTGCCTTTAACCTCCTGTTTGGCCCTGTTTGCAATTTCTGCGGAAGATGAACAGGAATAGGGAGAACCAATGACAGACCAGATGGAGGTGTCTGGATGGGCAAATTTAACTCTTATTTCGCACTAGGAAGAGGAATTAACCAAAGGCTCAGCGTGCCATGCCGGAACCAGATTAGGGCCTGAAGCAATCCTGCGGTGTTGCGGCCAGCTCACGAGAAAGCGAGTTGAAGAAAGGAGCTCAGGGGCACTGTAATTCACAAACCTGCAGAGTTATAAATGACAGCTATCGTCCAAAAATATACTGAAGTAAGGCTGCCAAGAGGACTTGAAAGTGGGGCAGAATTGCAGGAAACCGATTTCAGGAGGTAGACTGGAATTGCATTGAAAGCATAGGAAAAGAGGCAGAACGTCCACAATGATGCACTTGGCCAAAAAGGGCGTATGTGTTTTTTCCTGAATATATTCAGGAAAAAACGCATACGCCCTTTTTGGCCAACCAAGCAAGCTTGCAAAGGAAATCTGCACTACAGTGAAGTCTCACTTCCCCCCGGTCAAAAGGGCCATCTGAAAAAAGTGTAAAATACAGAAAGGCAGGACAGGCCATGGAGAACTGGGAGCCTTGTTATGCTGATGGGCGGGATGTAAATTGCCAACAGCCACTCGGGAGAAGTGTATGGTGTTTCCTGAAACATCTAAAAAACAAAGCAACAGAGCCTAGGGCACTTCCACTTATGGTCCTATAGCTTAGGGAAATTAAAATCAAAAGACACAGCCACCCCAAAGGTTGGGACGGCTCTGTTTACAAGAACCTGGTTTACGGTACAAGTTCAATATCGCAGAAAGTGAAAAATGGATAAAGAAGTTGTGGTACTTACGTACAATGCAGTATCACTCAGCAATGAAATCTATGTCATCAGGCCCGTAGCAGCATAATGAGTGGATTCAGGTATGATGATTCTAACTGAAATAAGTCACACAGGAAAAGAAACATCATAAGATATCACTAATACACGGAATGTAGCCTTGGCTACACAAGAACTGAATTACAAAACAGAACAGGGTCTCAAATTTGGAAAACCAACTTATGCTTCCTTAAGGGGAAAGGTGAGTTGGGGTGCTGCATAAAACCACAGATTGAAATGAGCACAGATAAAGTTCCTTAAGCCAAATATGGAATAGACAAGAGCTACTCCTTGCTCAACGAAATGGACTCAACACCCCATATTAAATGCCTAAGAGTGTACCTGACTAGGAAGTATCTTAAAACCTATGGATTGCTATGTCTCCGAAAGAGAATCAAGCGTGTGTACAGGGGCATAAACGCAGCAGTGATAGGATTGGAGAGGTTCGGTGAGCAAATGAAGACCCTTTGAAGTCATATTGCATGGAACCCATTCCACGGGTCTCAACTCTCCAGGTTTAAGGTATTCTTCCTTCAGCTAAAACATGCATGTGGAACCCAGAGTATGATCAACCGTGTGATCGGGAGACGTGTTCCAATATGTCTCAGTTTTCGTCCCCTGGTACTCAGGTGCAACATTCCAGACGCTTTACTAACACTCTCCCGACTTGGAGAGTCAGTGCCTTTAACCTCCTGTTTGGCCCAGTTTGCAATTTCTGCGGAAGATGAACAGGAATAGGGAGAACCAATGACAGACTAGCTGGAGGTGTCTGGACGGGCAAATTTAACTCTCATTTCCCACCAGGAAGAGGAATTAACCAAAGGCTCAGCGTGCCGTGCCTGAACCAGATTAGGGCCTGAAGCCATCCTGCGGTGTTGTGGCCAGCTCACAAGAAAGCGACATGAAGAAAGGAGCTCAGGGGCACTGTAATTCACAAACCTGCAGAGTTATAAATGACAGCTATCGTCCAAAAATATACTGAAGTAAGGCTGCCAAGAGGACTTGAAAGCGGGCCAGAATTCCAGGAAACCGATTTCAGGAGGTAGACTGGAATTGCATTTAAAGCATAGGAAAAGAGGCAGAACGTCCACAATGATGCACTTGGCCAAAAAGGGCGTATGCGTTTTTTCCTGAATATATTCAGGAAAAAACGCATACGCCGTTTTTGGCCAACCAAGCAAGCTTGCAAAGGAAATCTGCACTACAGTGAAGTCTCACTTCCCCCCAGTCAAAAGGGCCATCTGAAAAAAGTGTAAAATACAGAAAGGCAGGACAGGCCATGGAGAACTGGGAGCCTTGTTATGCTGATGGGCGGGATGTAAATTGCCAACAGCCACTCGGGAGAAGTGTATGGTGTTTCCTGAAACATCTAAAAAACAAAGCAACTGAGCCTTGGGCACTTCCACTTATGGTCCTATAGCTTAGGGAAATTAAAATCAAAAGACACAGCCACCCCAAAATTTGGCATGGCTCTGTTTACAAGAACCTGGTTTACGGTACAAGTTCAATATCGCAGAAAGTGAAAAATGGATAAAGAAGTTGTGGTACTTACGTACAATGCAGTATCACTCAGCAATGAAATCTATGTCATCAGGCCCGTAGCAGCATAATGAGTGGATTCAGGTATGATGATTCTAACTGAAATAAGTCACACAGGAAAAGAAACATCATAAGATATCACTAATACACGGAATGTAGCCTTGGCTACACAGGAACTGAATTACAAAACAGAACAGGGTCTCAAATTTGGAAAACCAACTTATGCTTCCTTAAGGGGAAAGGTGAGTTGGGGTGCTGCATAAAACCACAGATTGAAATGAGCACAGATAAAGTTCCTTAAGCCAAATATGGAATAGACAAGAGCTACTCCTTGCTCAACGAAATGGACTCAACACCCCATATTAAATGCCTAAGAGTGTACCTGACTAGGAAGTATCTTAAAACCTATGGATTGCTATGTCTCTGAAAGAGAATCAAGTGTGTGTACAGGGGCATAAACGCAGCAGTGATAGGATTGGAGAGGTTCGGTGAGCAAATGAAGACCCTTTGAAGTCATATTGCATGGTACCCATTCCACGGGTCTCAACTCTCCAGGTTTAAGGTATTCTTCCTTCAGCTAAAACATGCATTTGGAAGCCAGAGTATGATCAACCGTGTGATCGGGAGACGTGTTCAAATATGTCTCAGTTTTCGTCCCCTGTTACTCGGGTGCAACATTCCAGACGCTTTACTAACACTCTCCCGACTTGGAGAGTCAGTGCCTTTAACCTCCTGTTTGGCCCAGTTTGCAATTTCTGTGGAAGATGAACAGGAATAGGCAGAACCAATGACAGACTAGATGGAGGTGTCTGGATGGGCAAGTTTAACTCTCATTTCGCACCAGGAAGAGGAATTAACCAAAGGCTCAGCGTGCCGTCCCGGAATCAGATTAGGGCCTGAAGCAATCCTGCGGTGTTGCGGCCAGCTCACGAGAAAGCGAGTTGAAGAAAGGAGCTCAGGGGCACTGTAATTCACAAACCTGCAGAGTTATAAATGACAGCTATCGTCCAAAAATATACTGAAGTAAGGCTGCCAAGAGGACTTGAAAGCGGGGCAGAATTGCAGGAAACCGATTTCAGGAGGTAGACTGGAATTGCATTGAAAGCATAGGAAAAGAGGCAGAACGTCCACAATGATGCACTTGGCCAAAAAGGGCGTATGCGTTTTTTCCTGAATATATTCAGGAAAAAACGCATACGCCCTTTTTGGCCAACCAAGCAAGCTTGCAAAGGAAATCTGCACTACAATGAAGTCTCACTTCCCCCCGGTCAAAAGGGCCATCTGAAAAAAGTGTAAAATCCAGAAAGGCAGGACAGGCCATGGAGAACTGGGAGCCTTGTTATGCTGATGGGCGGGATGTAAATTGCCAACAGTCACTCGGGAGAAGTGTATGGTGTTTCCTGAAACATCTAAAAAACAAAGCAACAGAGCCTAGGGCACTTCCACTTATGGTCCTATAGCTTAGGGAAATTAAAATCAAAAAGACACAGCCACCCCAAAGGTTGGGACGGCTCTGTTTACAAGAACCTGGTTTACGGTACAAGTTCAATATCGCAGAAAGTGAAAAATGGATAAAGAAGTTGTGGTACTTACGTACAATGCAGTATCACTCAGCAAGGAAATCTATGTCATCAGGCCCGTAGCAGCATAATGAGTGGATTCAGGTATGATGATTCTAACTGAAATAAGTCACACAGAAAAAGAAACATCATAAGATATCACTAATACACGGAATATAAACTTGGCTACACAGGAACTGAATTACAAAACAGAACAGGGTCTCAAATTTAGAAAACAAACTTATGCTTCCTTAAGGGGAAAGGTGAGTTGGGGTGCTGCATAAAACCAGAGATTGAAATGAGCACAGATAAAGTTCCTTAAGCCAAATATGGAATAGACAAGAGCTACTCCTTGCTCAACGAAATGGATTCAACACCCCATATTAAACACCTAAGAATGTACCTGACTAGGAAGTATCTTAAAACCTATGGATTGCTATGTCTCCAAAAGAGAATCAAGCGTGTGTGCAGGGGCATAAACGCAGCAGTGATAGGATTGGAGAGGTTCGGTGAGCAAATGAAGACCCTTTGAAGTCATATTGCATGGTACCCATTCCACGGGTCTCAACTCTCCAGGTTTAAGGGATTCTTCCTTCAGCTAAAACATGCATTTGGAAGCCAGAGTATGATCAACCGTGTGATCGGGAGACGTGTTCAAATATGTCTCCGTTTTCGTCCCCTGTTACTCGGGTGCAACATTCCAGACGCTTTACTAACACTCTCCCGACTTGGAGAGTCAGTGCCTTTAACCTCCTGTTTGGCCCAGTTTGCAATTTCTGCGGAAGATGAACAGGAATAGGCAGAACCAATGACAGACTAGATGGAGGTGTCTGGATGGGCAAGTTTAACTCTCATTTCCCACCAGGAAGAGGAATTAACCAAAGGCTCAGCGTGCCGTGCCGGAACCAGATTAGGGCCTGAAGCAATCCTGCGGTGTTGCGGCAGGCTCACGAGAAAGCGAGTTGAAGAAAGGAGCTCAGGGGCACTGTAATTCACAAACCTGCAGAGTTATAAATGACAGCTATCGTCCAAAAATATACTGAAGTAAGGCTGCCAAGAGGACTTGAAAGCGGGGCAGAATTGCAGGAAACCGATTTCAGGAGGTAGACTGGAATTGCATTTAAAGCATAGGAAAAGAGGCAGAACGTCCACAATGATGCACTTGGCCAAAAAGGGCGTATGCGTTTTTTCCTGAATATATTCAGGAAAAAACGCATACGCCCTTTTTGGCCAACCAAGCAAGCTTGCAAAGGAAATCTGCACTACAATGAAGTCTCACTTCCCCCCGGTCAAAAGGGCCATCTGAAAAAAGTGTAAAATCCAGAAAGGCAGGACAGGTCATGGAGAACTGGGAGCCTTGTTATGCTGATGGGCGGGATGTAAATTGCCAACAGCCACTCGGGAGAAGTGTATGGTGTTTCCTGAAACATCTAAAAAACAAAGCAACAGAGCCTAGGGCACTTCCACTTATGGTCCTATAGCTTAGGGAAATTAAAATCAAAAGACACAGCCACCCCAAATGTTGGGACGGCTCTGTTTACAAGAACCTGGTTTACGGTACAAGTTCAATATCGCAGAAAGTTAAAAATGGATAAAGAAGTTGTGGTACTTACGTACAATGCAGTATCATTCAGCAATGAAATCTATGTCATCAGGCCCGTAGCAGCATAATGAGTGGATTCAGGTATGATGATTCTAACTGAAATAAGTCACACTGAAAAAGAAACATCATAAGATATCACTAATACACGGAATGTAAACTTGGCTACATAGGAACTGAATTACAAAACAGAACAGGGTCTCAAATTTAGAAAACAAACTTATGCTTGCTTAAGGGGAAAGGTGAGTTGGGGTGCTGCATAAAACCAGAGATTGAAATGAGCACAGATAAAGTTCCTTAAGCCAAATATGGAATAGACAAGAGCTACTCCTTGCTCAACGAAATGGATTCAACACCCCATATTAAACACCTAAGAATGTACCTGACTAGGAAGTATCTTAAAACCTATGGATTGCTATGTCTCCAAAAGAGAATGAAGCGTGTGTGCAGGGGCATAAACGCAGCAGTGATAGGACTGGAGAGGTTCAGTGAGCAAATGAATACCCTTTGAAGTCATATTGCATGGTACCCATTCCACGGGTCTCAACTCTCCAGGTTTAAGGTATTCTTCCTTCAGCTAAAACATGCATGTGGAACCCAGAGTATAATCAACCGTGTGATCGGGAGACGTGTTCCAATATGTGTCAGTTTTCGTCCCCTGGTACTCGGGTGCAACATTCCAGACGCTTTACTAACACTCTCCCGACTTGGAGAGTCAGTGCCTTTAACCTCCTGTTTGGCCCAGTTTGCAATTTCTGCGGAAGATGAACAGGAATAGGGAGAACCAATGACAGACCAGATGGAGGTGTCTGGATGGGCAAATTTAACTCTCATTTCGCACTAGGAAGAGGAATTAACCAAAGGCTCAGCGTGCCATGCCGGAACCAGATTAGGGCCTGAAGCAATCCTGCGGTGTTGCGGCCAGCTCAGGAGAAAGCGAGTTGAAGAAAGGAGCTCAGGGGCACTGTAATTCACAAACCTGCAGAGTTATAAATGACAGCTATCGTCCAAAAATATACTGAAGTAAGGCTGCCAAGAGGACTTGAAAGCGGGGCAGAATTGCAGGAAACCGATTTCAGGAGGTAGACTGGAATTGCATTTAAAGCATAGGAAAAGAGGCAGAACGTCCACAATGATGCACTTGGCCAAAAAGGGCGTATGCGTTTTTTCCTGAATATATTCAGGAAAAAACGCATACGCCCTTTTTGGCCAACCAAGCAAGCTTGCAAAGGAAATCTGCACTACAATGAAGTCTCACTTCCCCCCGGTCAAAAGGGCCATCTGAAAAAAGTGTAAAATCCAGAAGGCAGGACAGGCCATGGAGAACTGGGAGCCTTGATATGCTGATGGGTGGGATGTCAATTGCCAACAGCCACTCGGGAGAAGTGTATGGTGTTTCCTGAAACATCTAAAAAACAAAGCAACAGAGCCTAGGGCACTTCCACTTATGGTCCTATAGCTTAGGGAAATTAAAATCAAAAGACACAGCCACCCCAAAGGTTGGGACGGCTCTGTTTACAAGAACCTGGTTTACGGTACAAGTTCAATATCGCAGAAAGTGAAAAATGGATAAAGAAGTTGTGGTACTTACGTACAATGCAATATAACTCAGCAATGAAATCTATGTCATCAGGCCCGTAGCAGCATAATGAGTGGATTCAGGTACGATGATTCTAACTGAAATAAGTCACACAAAAAAAGAAACATCATAAGATATCACTAATACACGGAATGTAAACTTGGCTACACAGGAACTGAATTACAAAACAGAACAGGGTCTCAAATTTCGAAAACCAACTTATGCTTGCTTAAGGGGAAAGGTGAGTTGGGGTGCTGCATAAAACCAGAGATTGAAATGAGCACAGATAAAGTTCCTTAAGCCAAATATGGAATAGACAAGAGTTACTCCTTGCTCAACGAAATGGACTCAACACCCCATATTAAATGCCTAAGAGTGTACCTGACTAGGAAGTATCTTAAAACCTATGGATTGCTATGTCTCCGAAAGAGAATCAAGCGTGTGTACAGGGGCATAAACGCAGCAGTGATAGGATTGGAGAAGTTCGGTGAGCAAATGAAGGCCCTTTGAAATCATATTGCATGGTACCCATTCCACGGGTCTCAAATCTCCAGGTTTAAGGTATTCTTCCTTCAGCTAAAACATGCATGTGGAACCCAGAGTATGATCAACCGTGTGATCGGGAGACGTGTTCCAATATGTGTCAGTTTTCGTCCCCTGGTACTCGGGTGCAACATTCCAGACGCTTTACTAACACTCTCCCGACTTGGAGAGTCAGTGCCTTTAACCTCCTGTTTGGCCCAGTTTGCAATTTCTGCGGAAGATGAACAGGAATAGGGAGAACCAATGACAGACTAGCTGGAGGTGTCTGGACGGGCAAATTTAACTCTCATTTCCCACCAGGAAGAGGAATTAACCAAAGGCTCAGCGTGCCGTGCCGGAACCAGATTAGGGCCTGAAGCCATCCTGCGGTGTTGCGGCCAGCTCACGAGAAAGCGAGTTGAAGAAAGGAGCTCAGGGGCACTGTAATTCACAAACCTGCAGAGTTATAAATGACAGCTATCGTCCAAAAATATACTGAAGTAAGGCTGCCAAGAGGACTTGAAAGCGGGGCAGAATTGCAGGAAACCGATTTCAGGAGGTAGACTGGAATTGCATTTAAAGCATAGGAAAAGAGGCAGAACGTCCACAATGATGCACTTGGCCAAAAAGGGCGTATGCGTTTTTTCCTGAATATATTCAGGAAAAAACGCATACGCACTTTTTGGCCAACCAAGCAAGCTTGCAAAGGAAATCTGCACTACAATGAAGTCTCACTTCCCCCCGGTCCAAAGGGCCATCTGAAAAAAGTGTAAAATCCAGAAAGGCAGGACAGGCCATGGAGAACTGGGAGCCTTGTTATGCTGATGGGCGGGATGTAAATTGCCAACAGCCACTCGGGAGAAGTGTATGGTGTTTCATGAAACATCTAAAAGACAAAGCAACAGAGCCTAGGGCACTTCCACTTATGGTCCTATAGCTTAGGGAAATTAAAATCAAAAAGACACAGCCACCCCAAAGGTTGGGACGGCTCTGTTTACAAGAACCTGGTTTACGGTACAAGTTCAATATCGCAGAAAGTGAAAAATGGATAAAGAAGTTGTGGTACTTACGTACAATGCAGTATCACTCAGCAATGAAATCTATGTCATCAGGCCCGTAGCAGCATAATGAGTGGAATCAGGTATGATGATTCTAACTGAAATAAGTCACACAGGAAAAGAAACATCATAAGATATCACTAATACATGGAATGTAAACTTGGCTACATAGGAACTGAATTACAAAACAGAACAGGGTCTCTAATTTAGAAAACCAACTTATGCTTGCTTAAGGGGAAAGGTGAGTTGGGGTGCTGCATAAAACCAGAGATTGAAATGAGCACAGATAAAGTTCCTTAAGCCAAATATGGAATAGACAAGAGCTACTCCTTGCTCAACGAAATGGATTCAACACCCCATATTAAACACCTAAGAATGTACCTGACTAGGAAGTATCTTAAAACCTATGGATTGCTATGTCTCCAAAAGAGAATGAAGCGTGTGTGCAGGGGCATAAACGCAGCAGTGATAGGATTGGAGAGGTTCAGTGAGCAAATGAAGACCCTTTGAAGTCATATTGCATGGTACCCATTCCACGGGTCTCAACTCTCCAGGTTTAAGGTATTCTTCCTTCAGCTAAAACATGCATGTGGAACCCAGAGTATGATCAACCGTGTGATCGGGAGACGTGTTCCAATATGTCTCAGTTTTCATCCCCTGGTACTCGGGTGCAACATTCCAGATGCTTTACTAACACTCTCCCGACTTGGAGAGTCAGTGCCTTTAACCTCCTGTTTGGCCCAGTTTGCAATTTCTGCGGAAGATGAACAGGAATAGGGAGAACCAATGACAGACCAGATGGAGGTGTCTGGATGGGCAAATTTAACTCTCATTTCGCACTAGGAAGAGGAATTAACCAAAGGCTCAGCGTGCCATGCCGGAACCAGATTAGGGCCTGAAGCAATCCTGCGGTGTTGCGGCCAGCTCACGAGAAAGCGAGTTGAAGAAAGGAGCTCAGGGGCACTGTAATTCACAAACCTGCAGAGTTATAAATGACAGCTATCGTCCAAAAATATACTGAAGTAAGGCTGCCAAGAGGACTTGAAAGCGGGGCAGAATTGCAGGAAACCGATTTCAGGAGGTAGACTGGAATTGCATTTAAAGCATAGGAAAAGAGGCAGAACGTCCACAATGATGCACTTGGCCAAAAAGGGCGTATGCGTTTTTTCCTGAATATATTCAGGAAAAAACGCATACGCCCTTTTTGGCCAACCAAGCAAGGTTGCAAAGGAAATCTGCACTACAATGAAGTCTCACTTCCCCCCGGTCAAAAGGGCCATCTGAAAAAAGTGTAAAATCCAGAAAGGCAGGACAGGCCATGGAGAACTGGGAGCCTTGTTATGCTGATGGGCGGGATGTCAATTGCCAACAGCCACTCGGGAGAAGTGTATGGTGTTTCCTGAAACATCTAAAAAACAAAGCAACAGAGCCTAGGGCACTTCCACTTATGGTCCTATAGCTTAGGGAAATTAAAATCAAAAGACACAGCCACCCCAAAGGTTGGGACGGCTCTGTTTACAAGAACCTGGTTTACGGTACAAGTTCAATATCGCAGAAAGTGAAAAATGGATAAAGAAGTTGTGGTACTTACGTACAATGCAATATAACTCAGCAATGAAATCTATGTCATCAGGCCCGTAGCAGCATAATGAGTGGATTCAGGTACGATGATTCTAACTGAAATAAGTCACACAAAAATAGAAACATCATAAGATATCACTAATACACGGAATGTAAACTTGGCTACACAGGAACTGAATTACAAAACAGAACAGGGTCTCAAATTTAGAAAACCAACTTATGCTTGCTTAAGGGGAAAGGTGAGTTGGGGTGCTGCATAAAACCAGAGATTGAAATGAGCACAGATAAAGTTCCTTAAGCCAAATATGGAATAGACAAGAGTTACTCCTTGCTCAACGAAATGGACTCAACACCCCATATTAAATGCCTAAGAGTGTACCTGACTAGGAAGTATCTTAAAACCTATGGATTGCTATGTCTCCGAAAGAGAATCAAGCGTGTGTACAGGGGCATAAACGCAGCAGTGATAGGATTGGAGAAGTTCGGTGAGCAAATGAAGGCCCTTTGAAATCATATTGCATGGTACCCATTCCACGGGTCTCAACTCTCCAGGTTTAAGGTATTCTTCCTTCAGCTAAAACATGCATGTGGAACTCAGAGTATGATGAACCGTGTGATCGGGAGACGTGTTCCAATATGTGTCAGTTTTCGTCCCCTGGTACTCAGGTGCAACATTCCAGACGCTTTACTAACACTCTCCCGACTTGGAGAGTCAGTGCCTTTAACCTCCTGTTTGGCCCAGTTTGCAATTTCTGCGGAAGATGAACAGGAATAGGGAGAACCAATGACAGACTAGCTGGAGGTGTCTGGACGGGCAAATTTAACTCTCATTTCCCACCAGGAAGAGGAATTAACCAAAGGCTCAGCGTGCCGTGCCGGAACCAGATTAGGGCCTGAAGCAATCCTGCGGTGTTGCGGCCAGCTCACGAGTAAGCGACTTGAAGAAAGGAGCTCAGGGGCACTGTAATTCACAAACCTGCAGAGTTATAAATGACAGCTATCGTCCAAAAATATACTGAAGTAAGGCTGCCAAGAGGACTTGAAAGCGGGGCAGAATTGCAGGAAACCGATTTCAGGAGGTAGACTGGAATTGCATTTAAAGCATAGGAAAAGAGGCAGAACGTCCACAATGATGCACTTGGCCAAAAAGGGCGTATGCGTTTTTTCCTGAATATATTCAGCAAAAAACGCATACGCCCTTTTTGGCCAACCAAGCAAGCTTGCAAAGGAAATCTGCACTACAATGAAGTCTCACTTCCCCCCGGTCCAAAGGGCCATCTGAAAAAAGTGTAAAATCCAGAAAGGCAGGACAGGCCATGGAGAACTGGGAGCCTTGTTATGCTGATGGGCGGGATGTAAATTGCCAACAGCCACTCGGGAGAAGTGTATGGTGTTTCCTGAAACATCTAAAAGACAAAGCAACAGAGCCTAGGGCACTTCCACTTATGGTCCTATAGCTTAGGGAAATTAAAATCAAAAAGACACAGCCACCCCAAAGGTTGGGACGGCTCTGTTTACAAGAACCTGGTTTACGGTACAAGTTCAATATCGCAGAAAGTGAAAAATGGATAAAGAAGTTGTGGTACTTACGTACAATGCAGTATCACTCAGCAATGAAATCTATGTCATCAGGCCCGTAGCAGCATAATGAGTGGAATCAGGTATGATGATTCTAACTGAAATAAGTCACACAGGAAAAGAAACATCATAAGATATCACTAATACATGGAATGTAAACTTGGCTACATAGGAACTGAATTACAAAACAGAACAGGGTCTCTAATTTAGAAAACCAACTTATGCTTGCTTAAGGGGAAAGGTGAGTTGGGGTGCTGCATAAAACCAGAGATTGAAATGAGCACAGATAAAGTTCCTTAAGCCAAATATGGAATAGACAAGAGCTACTCCTTGCTCAACGAAATGGATTCAACACCCCATATTAAACACCTAAGAATGTACCTGACTAGGAAGTATCTTAAAACCTATGGATTGCTATGTCTCCAAAAGAGAATGAAGCGTGTGTGCAGGGGCATAAACGCAGCAGTGATAGGATTGGAGAGGTTCAGTGAGCAAATGAAGACCCTTTGAAGTCATATTGCATGGTACCCATTCCACGGGTCTCAACTCTCCAGGTTTAAGGTATTCTTCCTTCAGCTAAAACATGCATGTGGAACCCAGAGTATGATCAACCGTGTGATCGGGAGACGTGTTCCAATATGTGTCAGTTTTCGTCCCCTGGTACTCGGGTGCAACATTCCAGATGCTTTACTAACACTCTCCCGACTTGGAGAGTCAGTGCCTTTAACCTCCTGTTTGGCCCAGTTTGCAATTTCTGCGGAAGATGAACAGGAATAGGGAGAACCAATGACAGACCAGATGGAGGTGTCTGGATGGGCAAATTTAACTCTCATTTCGCACTAGGAAGAGGAATTAACCAAAGGCTCAGCGTGCCATGCCGGAACCAGATTAGGGCCTGAAGCAATCCTGCGGTGTTGCGGCCAGCTCACGAGAAAGCGAGTTGAAGAAAGGAGCTCAGGGGCACTGTAATTCACAAACCTGCAGAGTTATAAATGACAGCTATCGTCCAAAAATATACTGAAGTAAGGCTGCCAAGAGGACTTGAAAGCGGGGCAGAATTGCAGGAAACCGATTTCAGGAGGTAGACTGGAATTGCATTTAAAGCATAGGAAAAGAGGCAGAACGTCCACAATGATGCACTTGGCCAAAAAGGGCGTATGCGTTTTTTCCTGAATATATTCAGGAAAAAACGCATACGCCCTTTTTGGCCAACCAAGCAAGCTTGCAAAGGAAATCTGCACTACAATGAAGTCTCACTTCCCCCCGGTCAAAAGGGCCATCTGAAAAAAGTGTAAAATCCAGAAAGGCAGGACAGGCCATGGAGAACTGGGAGCCTTGGTATGCTGATGGGCGGGATGTCAATTGCCAACAGCCACTTGGGAGAAGTGTATGGTGTTTCCTGAAACATCTAAAAAACAAAGCAACAGAGCCTAGGGCACTTCCACTTATGGTCCTATAGCTTAGGGAAATTAAAATCAAAAGACACAGCCACCCCAAAGGTTGGGACGGCTCTGTTTACAAGAACCTGGTTTACGGTACAAGTTCAATATCGCAGAAAGTGAAAAATGGATAAAGAAGTTGTGGTACTTACGTACAATGCAATATAACTCAGCAATGAAATCTATGTCATCAGGCCCGTAGCAGCATAATGAGTGGATTCAGGTACGATGATTCTAACTGAAATAAGTCACACAAAAAAAGAAACATCATAAGATATCACTAATACACGGAATGTAAACTTGGCTACACAGGAACTGAATTACAAAACAGAACAGGGTCTCAAATTTAGAAAACCAACTTATGCTTGCTTAAGGGGAAAGGTGAGTTGGGGTGCTGCATAAAACCAGAGATTGAAATGAGCACAGATAAAGTTCCTTAAGCCAAATATGGAATAGACAAGAGTTACTCCTTGCTCAACGAAATGGACTCAACACCCCATATTAAATGCCTAAGAGTGTACCTGACTAGGAAGTATCTTAAAACCTATGGATTGCTATGTCTCCAAAAGAAAATCAAGCGTGTGTGCAGGGGCATAAACGCAGCAGTGATAGGATTGGAGAGGTTCGGTGAGCAAATGAAGACCCTTTGAAGTCATATTGCATGGTACCCATTCCACGGGTCTCAACTCTCCAGGTTTAAGGTATTCTTCCTTCAGCTAAAACATGCATGTGGAACCAAGAGTATGATCAAGCGTGTGATCGGGAGACGTGTTCCAATATGTCTCAGTTTTCGTCCCCTGGTACTCGGGTGCAACATTCCAGACGCTTTACTAACACTCTCCCGACTTGGAGAGTCAGTGCCTTTAACCTCCTGTTTGGCCCAGTTTGCAATTTCTGCGGAAGATGAACAGGAATAGGGAGAACCAATGACAGACTAGCTGGAGGTGTCTGGATGGGCAAATTTAACTCTCATTTCCCACCAGGAAGAGGAATTAACCAAAGGCTCAGCGTGCCGTGCCGGAACCAGATTAGGGCCTGAAGCCATTCTGCGGTGTTGCGGCCAGCTCACGAGAAAGCGAGTTGAAGAAAGGAGCTCAGGCGCACTGTAATTCACAAACCTGCAGAGTTATAAATGACAGCTATCGTCCAAAAATATACTGAAGTAAGGCTGCCAAGAGGACTTGAAAGCGGGGCAGAATTGCAGGAAACCGATTTCAGGAGGTAGACTGGAATTGCATTTAAAGCATAGGAAAAGAGGCAGAACGTCCACAATGATGCACTTGGCCAAAAAGGGCGTATGCGTTTTTTCCTGAATATATTCAGGAAAAAACGCATACGCCCTTTTTGGCCAACCAAGCAAGCTTGCAAAGGAAATCTGCACTACAATGAAGTCTCACTTCCCCCCGGTCAAAAGGGCCATCTGAAAAAAGTGTAAAATCCAGAAAGGCAGGACAGGTCATGGAGAACTGGGAGCCTTGTTATGCTGATGGGCGGGATGTCAATTGCCAACAGCCACTCGGGAGAAGTGTATGGTGTTTCCTGAAACATCTAAAAAACAAAGCAACAGAGCCTAGGGCACTTCCACTTATGGTCCTATAGCTTAGGGAAATTAAAATCAAAAGACACAGCCACCCCAAAGGTTGGGACGGCTCTGTTTACAAGAACCTGGTTTACGGTACAAGTTCAATATCGCAGAAAGTGAAAAATGGATAAAGAAGTTGTGGTACTTACGTACAATGCAATATAACTCAGCAATGAAATCTATGTCATCAGGCCCGTAGCAGCATAATGAGTGGATTCAGGTACGATGATTCTAACTGAAATAAGTCACACAAAAAAAGAAACATCATAAGATATCACTAATACACGGAATGTAAACTTGGCTACACAGGAACTGAATTACAAAACAGAACAGGGTCTCAAATTTAGAAAACCAACTTATGCTTGCTTAAGGGGAAAGGTGAGTTGGGGTGCTGCATAAAACCAGAGATTGAAATGAGCACAGATAAAGTTCCTTAAGCCAAATATGGAATAGACAAGAGCTACTCCTTGCTCAACGAAATGGACTCAACACCCCATATTAAATGCCTAAGAGTGTACCTGACTAGGAAGTATCTTAAAACCTATGGATTGCTATGTCTCCGAAAGAGAATCAAGCGTGTGTACAGGGGCATAAACGCAGCAGTGATAGGATTGGAGAAGTTCGGTGAGCAAATGAAGGCCCTTTGAAATCATATTGCATGGTACCCATTCCACGGGTCTCAACTCTCCAGGTTTAAGGTATTCTTCCTTCAGCTAAAACATGCATGTGGAACTCAGAGTATGATGAACCGTGTGATCGGGAGACGTGTTCCAATATGTGTCAGTTTTCGTCCCCTGGTACTCAGGTGCAACATTCCAGACGCTTTACTAACACTCTCCCGACTTGGAGAGTCAGTGCCTTTAACCTCCTGTTTGGCCCAGTTTGCAATTTCTGCGGAAGATGAACAGGAATAGGGAGAACCAATGACAGACTAGCTGGAGGTGTCTGGACGGGCAAATTTAACTCTCATTTCCCACCAGGAAGAGGAATTAACCAAAGGCTCAGCGTGCCGTGCCGGAACCAGATTAGGGCCTGAAGCAATCCTGCGGTGTTGCGGCCAGCTCACAAGTAAGCGACTTGAAGAAAGGAGCTCAGGGGCACTGTAATTCACAAACCTGCAGAGTTATAAATGACAGCTATCGTCCAAAAATATACTGAAGTAAGTCTGCCAAGAGGACTTGAAAGCGGGGCAGAATTGCAGGAAACCGATTTCAGGAGGTAGACTGGAATTGCATTTAAAGCATAGGAAAAGAGGCAGAACGTCCACAATGATGCACTTGGCCAAAAAGGGCGTATGCGTTTTTTCCTGAATATATTCAGGAAAAAACGCATACGCCCTTTTTGGCCAACCAAGCAAGCTTGCAAAGGAAATCTGCACTACAATGAAGTCTCACTTCCCCCCGGTCAAAAGGGCCATCTGAAAAAAGTGTAAAATCCAGAAAGGCAGGACAGGCCATGGAGAACTGGGAGCCTTGTTATGCTGATGGGCGGGATGTCAATTGCCAACAGCCACTCGGGAGAAGTGTATGGTGTTTCCTGAAACATCTAAAAAACAAAGCAACAGAGCCTAGGGCACTTCCACTTATGGTCCTATAGCTTAGGGAAATTAAAATCAAAAGACACAGCCACCCCAAAGGTTGGGACGGCTCTGTTTACAAGAACCTGGTTTACGGTACAAGTTCAATATCGCAGAAAGTGAAAAATGGATAAAGAAGTTGTGGTACTTACGTACAATGCAATATAACTCAGCAATGAAATCTATGTCATCAGGCCCGTAGCAGCATAATGAGTGGATTCAGGTACGATGATTCTAACTGAAATAAGTCACACAAAAAAAGAAACATCATAAGATATCACTAATACACGGAATGTAAACTTGGCTACACAGGAACTGAATTACAAAACAGAACAGGGTCTCAAATTTAGAAAACCAACTTATGCTTGCTTAAGGGGAAAGGTGAGTTGGGGTGCTGCATAAAACCAGAGATTGAAATGAGCACAGATAAAGTTCCTTAAGCCAAATATGGAATAGACAAGAGTTACTCCTTGCTCAACGAAATGGACTCAACACCCCATATTAAATGCCTAAGAGTGTACCTGACTAGGAAGTATCTTAAAACCTATGGATTGCTATGTCTCCGAAAGAGAATCAAGCGTGTGTACAGGGGCATAAACGCAGCAGTGATAGGATTGGAGAAGTTTGGTGAGCAAATGAAGGCCCTTTGAAATCATATTGCATGGTACCCATTCCACGGGTCTCAACTCTCCAGGTTTAAGGTATTCTTCCTTCAGCTAAAACATGCATGTGAAACTCAGAGTATGATGAACCGTGTGATCGGGAGACGTGTTCCAATATGTGTCAGTTTTCGTCCCCTGGTACTCAGGTGCAACATTCCAGACGCTTTACTAACACTCTCCCGACTTGGAGAGTCAGTGCCTTTAACCTCCTGTTTGGCCCAGTTTGCAATTTCTGCGGAAGATGAACAGGAATAGGGAGAACCAATGACAGACTAGCTGGAGGTGTCTGGACGGGCAAATTTAACTCTCATTTCCCACCAGGAAGAGGAATTAACCAAAGGCTCAGCGTGCTGTGCCGGAACCAGATTAGGGCCTGAAGCAATCCTGCGGTGTTGCGGCCAGCTCACAAGTAAGCGACTTGAAGAAAGGAGCTCAGGGGCACTGTAATTCACAAACCTGCAGAGTTATAAATGACAGCTATCGTCCAAAAATATACTGAAGTAAGGCTGCCAAGAGGACTTGAAAGCGGGGCAGAATTGCAGGAAACCGATTTCAGGAGGTAGACTGGAATTGCATTTAAAGCATAGGAAAAGAGGCAGAACGTCCACAATGATGCACTTGGCCAAAAAGGGCGTATGCGTTTTTTCCTGAATATATTCAGGAAAAAACGCATACGCCCTTTTTGGCCAACCAAGCAAGCTTGCAAAGGAAATCTGCACTACAATGAAGTCTCACTTCCCCCCGGTCAAAAGGGCCATCTGAAAAAAGTGTAAAATCCAGAAGGCAGGACAGGCCATGGAGAACTGGGAGCCTTGTTATGCTGATGGGCGGGATGTAAATTGCCAACAGCCACTCGGGAGAAGTGTATGGTGTTTCCTGAAACATCTAAAAAACAAAGCAACAGAGCCTAGGGCACTTCCACTTATGGTCCTATAGCTTAGGGAAATTAAAATCAAAAGACACAGCCACCCCAAAGGTTGGGACGGCTCTGTTTACAAGAACCTGGTTTACGGTACAAGTTCAATATCGCAGAAAGTGAAAAATGGATAAAGAAGTTGTGGTACTTACGTACAATGCAATATAACTCAGCAATGAAATCTATGTCATCAGGCCCGTAGCAGCATAATGAGTGGATTCAGGTACGATGATTCTAACTGAAATAAGTCACACAAAAAAAGAAACATCATAAGATATCACTAATACACGGAATGTAAACTTGGCTACACAGGAACTGAATTACAAAACAGAACAGGGTCTCAAATTTAGAAAACCAACTTATGCTTGCTTAAGGGGAAAGGTGAGTTGGGGTGCTGCATAAAACCAGAGATTGAAATGAGCACAGATAAAGTTCCTTAAGCCAAATATGGAATAGACAAGAGCTACTCCTTGCTCAACGAAATGGACTCAACACCCCATATTAAATGCCTAAGAGTGTACCTGACTAGGAAGTATCTTAAAACCTATGGATTGCTATGTCTCCGAAAGAGAATCAAGCATGTTTACAGGGGCATAAACGCAGCAGTGATAGGATTGGAGAAGTTCGGTGAGCAAATGAAGGCCCTTTGAAATCATATTGCATGGTACCCATTCCACGGGTCTCAACTCTCCAGGTTTAAGGTATTCTTCCTTCAGCTAAAACATGCATGTGGAACCCAGAGTATGATCAACCGTGTGATCGGGAGACGTGTTCCAATATGTGTCAGTTTTCGTCCCCTGGTACTCGGGTGCAACATTCCAGACGCTTTACTAACACTCTCCCGACTTGGAGAGTCAGTGCCTTTAACCTCCTGTTTGGCCCAGTTTGCAATTTCTGCGGAAGATGAACAGGAATAGGGAGAACCAATGACAGACTAGCTGGAGGTGTCTGGACGGGCAAATTTAACTCTCATTTCCCACCAGGAAGAGGAATTAACCAAAGGCTCAGCGTGCCGTGCCGGAACCAGATTAGGGCCTGAAGCCAACATGCGGTGTTGCGGCCAGCTCACGAGAAAGCCAGTTGAAGAAAGGAGCTCAGGGGCACTGTAATTCACAAACCTGCAGAGTTATAAATGACAGCTATCGTCCAAAAATATACTGAAGTAAGGCTGCCAAGAGGACTTGAAAGCGGGGCAGAATTGCAGGAAACCGATTTCAGGAGGTAGACTGGAATTGCATTTAAAGCATAGGAAAAGAGGCAGAACGTCCACAATGATGCACTTGGCCAAAAAGGGCGTATGCGTTTTTTCCTGAATATATTCAGGAAAAAACGCATACGCCCTTTTTGGCCAACCAAGCAAGCTTGCAAAGGAAATCTGCACTACAATGAAGTCTCACTTCCCCCCGGTCCAAAGGGCCATCTGAAAAAAGTGTAAAATCCAGAAAGGCAGGACAGGCCATGGAGAACTGGGAGCCTTGTTATGCTGATGGGCGGGATGTAAATTGCCAACAGCCACTCGGGAGAAGTGTATGGTGTTTCCTGAAACATCTAAAAGACAAAGCAACAGAGCCTAGGGCACTTCCACTTATGGTCCTATAGCTTAGGGAAATTAAAATCAAAAGACACAGCCACCCCAAAGTTTGGGACGGCTCTGTTTACAAGAACCTGGTTTACGGTACAAGTTCAATATCGCAGAAAGTGAAAAATGGATAAAGAAGTTGTGGTACTTACGTACAATGCAGTATCACTCAGCAATGAAATCTATGTCATCAGGCCCGTAGCAGCATAATGAGTGGAATCAGGTATGATGATTCTAACTGAAATAAGTCACACAGGAAAAGAAACATCATAAGATATCACTAATACATGGAATGTAAACTTGGCTACATAGGAACTGAATTACAAAACAGAACAGGGTCTCTAATTTAGAAAACCAACTTATGCTTGCTTAAGGGGAAAGGTGAGTTGGGGTGCTGCATAAAACCAGAGATTGAAATGAGCACAGATAAAGTTCCTTAAGCCAAATATGGAATAGACAAGAGCTACTCCTTGCTCAACGAAATGGATTCAACACCCCATATTAAACACCTAAGAATGTACCTGACTAGGAAGTATCTTAAAACCTATGGATTGCTATGTCTCCAAAAGAGAATGAAGCGTGTGTGCAGGGGCATAAACGCAGCAGTGATAGGATTTGAGAGGTTCAGTGAGCAAATGAAGACCCTTTGAAGTCATATTGCATGGTACCCATTCCACGGGTCTCAACTCTCCAGGTTTAAGGTATTCTTCCTTCAGCTAAAACATGCATGTGGAACCCAGAGTATAATCAACCGTGTGATCGGGAGACGTGTTCCAATATGTGTCAGTTTTCGTCCCCTTGTACTCGGGTGCAACATTCCAGATGCTTTACTAACACTCTCCCGACTTGGAGAGTCAGTGCCTTTAACCTCCTGTTTGGCCCAGTTTGCAATTTCTGCGGAAGATGAACAGGAATAGGGAGAACCAATGACAGACCAGATGGAGGTGTCTGGATGGGCAAATTTAACTCTCATTTCGCACTAGGAAGAGGAATTAACCAAAGGCTCAGCGTGCCATGCCGGAACCAGATTAGGGCTTGAAGCAATCCTGCGGTGTTGCGGCCAGCTCACGAGAAAGCGAGTTGAAGAAAGGAGCTCAGGGGCACTGTAATTCACAAACCTGCAGAGTTATAAATGACAGCTATCGTCCAAAAATATACTGAAGTAAGGCTGCCAAGAGGACTTGAAAGCGGGGCAGAATTGCAGGAAACCGATTTCAGGAGGTAGACTGGAATTGCATTTAAAGCATAGGAAAAGAGGCAGAACGTCCACAATGATGCACTTGGCCAAAAAGGGCGTATGCGTTTTTTCCTGAATATATTCAGGAAAAAACGCATACGCCCTTTTTGGCCAACCAAGCAAGCTTGCAAAGGAAATCTGCACTACAATGAAGTCTCACTTCCCCCCGGTCAAAAGGGCCATCTGAAAAAAGTGTAAAATCCAGAAAGGCAGGACAGGCCATGGAGAACTGGGAGCCTTGTTATGCTGATGGGCGGGATGTCAATTGCCAACAGCCACTCGGGAGAAGTGTATGGTGTTTCCTGAAACATCTAAAAAACAAAGCAACAGAGCCTAGGGCACTTCCACTTATGGTCCTATAGCTTAGGGAAATTAAAATCAAAAGACACAGCCACCCCAAAGGTTGGGACGGCTCTGTTTACAAGAACCTGGTTTACGGTACAAGTTCAATATCGCAGAAAGTGAAAAATGGATAAAGAAGTTGTGGTACTTACGTACAATGCAATATAACTCAGCAATGAAATCTATGTCATCAGGCCCGTAGCAGCATAATGAGTGGATTCAGGTACGATGATTCTAACTGAAATAAGTCACACAAAAAAAGAAACATCATAAGATATCACTAATACACGGAATGTAAACTTGGCTACACAGGAACTGAATTACAAAACAGAACAGGGTCTCAAATTTAGAAAACCAACTTATGCTTGCTTAAGGGGAAAGGTGAGTTGGGGTGCTGCATAAAACCAGAGATTGAAATGAGCACAGATAAAGTTCCTTAAGCCAAATATGGAATAGACAAGAGTTACTCCTTGCTCAACGAAATGGACTAAACACCCCATATTAAATGCCTAAGAGTGTACCTGACTAGGAAGTATCTTAAAACCTATGGATTGCTATGTCTCCGAAAGAGAATCAAGCGTGTGTACAGGGGCATAAACGCAGCAGTGATAGGATTGGAGAAGTTTGGTGAGCAAATGAAGGCCCTTTGAAATCATATTGCATGGTACCCATTCCACGGGTCTCAACTCTCCAGGTTTAAGGTATTCTTCCTTCAGCTAAAACATGCATGTGAAACTCAGAGTATGATGAACCGTGTGATCGGGAGACGTGTTCCAATATGTGTCAGTTTTCGTCCCCTGGTACTCAGGTGCAACATTCCAGACGCTTTACTAACACTCTCCCGACTTGGAGAGTCAGTGCCTTTAACCTCCTGTTTGGCCCAGTTTGCAATTTCTGCGGAAGATGAACAGGAATAGGGAGAACCAATGACAGACTAGCTGGAGGTGTCTGGACGGGCAAATTTAACTCTCATTTCCCACCAGGAAGAGGAATTAACCAAAGGCTCAGCGTGCCGTGCCGGAACCAGATTAGGGCCTGAAGCAATCCTGCGGTGTTGCGGCCAGCTCACAAGTAAGCGAATTGAAGAAAGGAGCTCAGGGGCACTGTAATTCACAAACCTGCAGAGTTATAAATGACAGCTATCGTCCAAAAATATACTGAAGTAAGGCTGCCAAGAGGACTTGAAAGCGGGGCAGAATTGCAGGAAACCGATTTCAGGAGGTAGACTGGAATTGCATTTAAAGCATAGGAAAAGAGGCAGAACGTCCACAATGATGCACTTGGCCAAAAAGGGCGTATGCGTTTTTTCCTGAATATATTCAGGAAAAAACGCATACGCCCTTTTTGGCCAACCAAGCAAGCTTGCAAAGGAAATCTGCACTACAATGAAGTCTCACTTCCCCCCGGTCAAAAGGGCCATCTGAAAAAAGTGTAAAATCCAGAAGGCAGGACAGGCCATGGAGAACTGGGAGCCTTGTTATGCTGATGGGCGGGATGTAAATTGCCAACAGCCACTCGGGAGAAGTGTATGGTGTTTCCTGAAACATCTAAAAAACAAAGCAACAGAGCCTAGGGCACTTCCACTTATGGTCCTATAGCTTAGGGAAATTAAAATCAAAAGACACAGCCACCCCAAAGGTTGGGACGGCTCTGTTTACAAGAACCTGGTTTACGGTACAAGTTCAATATCGCAGAAAGTGAAAAATGGATAAAGAAGTTGTGGTACTTACGTACAATGCAATATAACTCAGCAATGAAATCTATGTCATCAGGCCCGTAGCAGCATAATGAGTGGATTCAGGTACGATGATTCTAACTGAAATAAGTCACACAAAAAAAGAAACATCATAAGATATCACTAATACACGGAATGTAAACTTGGCTACACAGGAACTGAATTACAAAACAGAACAGGGTCTCAAATTTAGAAAACCAACTTATGCTTGCTTAAGGGGAAAGGTGAGTTGGGGTGCTGCATAAAACCAGAGATTGAAATGAGCACAGATAAAGTTCCTTAAGCCAAATATGGAATAGACAAGAGTTACTCCTTGCTCAACGAAATGGACTCAACACCCCATATTAAATGCCTAAGAGTGTACCTGACTAGGAAGTATCTTAAAACCTATGGATTGCTATGTCTCCGAAAGAGAATCAAGCATGTGTACAGGGGCATAAACGCAGCAGTGATAGGATTGGAGAAGTTCGGTGAGCAAATGAAGGCCCTTTGAAATCATATTGCATGGTACCCATTCCACGGGTCTCAACTCTCCAGGTTTAAGGTATTCTTCCTTCAGCTAAAACATGCATGTGGAACCCAGAGTATGATCAACCGTGTGATCGGGAGACGTGTTCCAATATGTGTCAGTTTTCGTCCCCTGGTACTCAGGTGCAACATTCCAGACGCTTTACTAACACTCTCCCGACTTGGAGAGTCAGTGCCTTTAACCTCCTGTTTGGCCCAGTTTGCAATTTCTGCGGAAGATGAACAGGAATAGGGAGAACCAATGACAGACTAGCTGGAGGTGTCTGGACGGGCAAATTTAACTCTCATTTCCCACCAGGAAGAGGAATTAACCAAAGGCTCAGCGTGCTGTGCCGGAACCAGATTAGGGCCTGAAGCAATCCTGCGGTGTTGCGGCCAGCTCACAAGTAAGCGACTTGAAGAAAGGAGCTCAGGGGCACTGTAATTCACAAACCTGCAGAGTTATAAATGACAGCTATCGTCCAAAAATATACTGAAGTAAGGCTGCCAAGAGGACTTGAAAGCGGGGCAGAATTGCAGGAAACCGATTTCAGGAGGTAGACTGGAATTGCATTTAAAGCATAGGAAAAGAGGCAGAACGTCCACAATGATGCACTTGGCCAAAAAGGGCGTATGCGTTTTTTCCTGAATATATTCAGGAAAAAACGCATACGCCCTTTTTGGCCAACCAAGCAAGCTTGCAAAGGAAATCTGCACTACAATGAAGTCTCACTTCCCCCCGGTCAAAAGGGCCATCTGAAAAAAGTGTAAAATCCAGAAGGCAGGACAGGCCATGGAGAACTGGGAGCCTTGTTATGCTGATGGGCGGGATGTAAATTGCCAACAGCCACTCGGGAGAAGTGTATGGTGTTTCCTGAAACATCTAAAAAACAAAGCAACAGAGCCTAGGGCACTTCCACTTATGGTCCTATAGCTTAGGGAAATTAAAATCAAAAGACACAGCCACCCCAAAGGTTGGGACGGCTCTGTTTACAAGAACCTGGTTTACGGTACAAGTTCAATATCGCAGAAAGTGAAAAATGGATAAAGAAGTTGTGGTACTTACGTACAATGCAATATAACTCAGCAATGAAATCTATGTCATCAGGCCCGTAGCAGCATAATGAGTGGATTCAGGTACGATGATTCTAACTGAAATAAGTCACACAAAAAAAGAAACATCATAAGATATCACTAATACACGGAATGTAAACTTGGCTACACAGGAACTGAATTACAAAACAGAACAGGGTCTCAAATTTAGAAAACCAACTTATGCTTGCTTAAGGGGAAAGGTGAGTTGGGGTGCTGCATAAAACCAGAGATTGAAATGAGCACAGATAAAGTTCCTTAAGCCAAATATGGAATAGACAAGAGCTACTCCTTGCTCAACGAAATGGACTCAACACCCCATATTAAATGCCTAAGAGTGTACCTGACTAGGAAGTATCTTAAAACCTATGGATTGCTATGTCTCCGAAAGAGAATCAAGCATGTTTACAGGGGCATAAACGCAGCAGTGATAGGATTGGAGAAGTTCGGTGAGCAAATGAAGGCCCTTTGAAATCATATTGCATGGTACCCATTCCACGGGTCTCAACTCTCCAGGTTTAAGGTATTCTTCCTTCAGCTAAAACATGCATGTGGAACCCAGAGTATGATCAACCGTGTGATCGGGAGACGTGTTCCAATATGTGTCAGTTTTCGTCCCCTGGTACTCGGGTGCAACATTCCAGACGCTTTACTAACACTCTCCCGACTTGGAGAGTCAGTGCCTTTAACCTCCTGTTTGGCCCAGTTTGCAATTTCTGCGGAAGATGAACAGGAATAGGGAGAACCAATGACAGACTAGCTGGAGGTGTCTGGACGGGCAAATTTAACTCTCATTTCCCACCAGGAAGAGGAATTAACCAAAGGCTCAGCGTGCCGTGCCGGAACCAGATTAGGGCCTGAAGCCAACATGCGGTGTTGCGGCCAGCTCACGAGAAAGCCAGTTGAAGAAAGGAGCTCAGGGGCACTGTAATTCACAAACCTGCAGAGTTATAAATGACAGCTATCGTCCAAAAATATACTGAAGTAAGGCTGCCAAGAGGACTTGAAAGCGGGGCAGAATTGCAGGAAACCGATTTCAGGAGGTAGACTGGAATTGCATTTAAAGCATAGGAAAAGAGGCAGAACGTCCACAATGATGCACTTGGCCAAAAAGGGCGTATGCGTTTTTTCCTGAATATATTCAGGAAAAAACGCATACGCCCTTTTTGGCCAACCAAGCAAGCTTGCAAAGGAAATCTGCACTACAATGAAGTCTCACTTCCCCCCGGTCCAAAGGGCCATCTGAAAAAAGTGTAAAATCCAGAAAGGCAGGACAGGCCATGGAGAACTGGGAGCCTTGTTATGCTGATGGGCGGGATGTAAATTGCCAACAGCCACTCGGGAGAAGTGTATGGTGTTTCCTGAAACATCTAAAAGACAAAGCAACAGAGCCTAGGGCACTTCCACTTATGGTCCTATAGCTTAGGGAAATTAAAATCAAAAGACACAGCCACCCCAAAGTTTGGGACGGCTCTGTTTACAAGAACCTGGTTTACGGTACAAGTTCAATATCGCAGAAAGTGAAAAATGGATAAAGAAGTTGTGGTACTTACGTACAATGCAGTATCACTCAGCAATGAAATCTATGTCATCAGGCCCGTAGCAGCATAATGAGTGGAATCAGGTATGATGATTCTAACTGAAATAAGTCACACAGGAAAAGAAACATCATAAGATATCACTAATACATGGAATGTAAACTTGGCTACATAGGAACTGAATTACAAAACAGAACAGGGTCTCTAATTTAGAAAACCAACTTATGCTTGCTTAAGGGGAAAGGTGAGTTGGGGTGCTGCATAAAACCAGAGATTGAAATGAGCACAGATAAAGTTCCTTAAGCCAAATATGGAATAGACAAGAGCTACTCCTTGCTCAACGAAATGGATTCAACACCCCATATTAAACACCTAAGAATGTACCTGACTAGGAAGTATCTTAAAACCTATGGATTGCTATGTCTCCAAAAGAGAATGAAGCGTGTGTGCAGGGGCATAAACGCAGCAGTGATAGGATTTGAGAGGTTCAGTGAGCAAATGAAGACCCTTTGAAGTCATATTGCATGGTACCCATTCCACGGGTCTCAACTCTCCAGGTTTAAGGTATTCTTCCTTCAGCTAAAACATGCATGTGGAACCCAGAGTATAATCAACCGTGTGATCGGGAGACGTGTTCCAATATGTGTCAGTTTTCGTCCCCTTGTACTCGGGTGCAACATTCCAGATGCTTTACTAACACTCTCCCGACTTGGAGAGTCAGTGCCTTTAACCTCCTGTTTGGCCCAGTTTGCAATTTCTGCGGAAGATGAACAGGAATAGGGAGAACCAATGACAGACCAGATGGAGGTGTCTGGATGGGCAAATTTAACTCTCATTTCGCACTAGGAAGAGGAATTAACCAAAGGCTCAGCGTGCCATGCCGGAACCAGATTAGGGCTTGAAGCAATCCTGCGGTGTTGCGGCCAGCTCACGAGAAAGCGAGTTGAAGAAAGGAGCTCAGGGGCACTGTAATTCACAAACCTGCAGAGTTATAAATGACAGCTATCGTCCAAAAATATACTGAAGTAAGGCTGCCAAGAGGACTTGAAAGCGGGGCAGAATTGCAGGAAACCGATTTCAGGAGGTAGACTGGAATTGCATTTAAAGCATAGGAAAAGAGGCAGAACGTCCACAATGATGCACTTGGCCAAAAAGGGCGTATGCGTTTTTTCCTGAATATATTCAGGAAAAAACGCATACGCCCTTTTTGGCCAACCAAGCAAGCTTGCAAAGGAAATCTGCACTACAATGAAGTCTCACTTCCCCCCGGTCAAAAGGGCCATCTGAAAAAAGTGTAAAATCCAGAAAGGCAGGACAGGCCATGGAGAACTGGGAGCCTTGTTATGCTGATGGGCGGGATGTCAATTGCCAACAGCCACTCGGGAGAAGTGTATGGTGTTTCCTGAAACATCTAAAAAACAAAGCAACAGAGCCTAGGGCACTTCCACTTATGGTCCTATAGCTTAGGGAAATTAAAATCAAAAGACACAGCCACCCCAAAGGTTGGGACGGCTCTGTTTACAAGAACCTGGTTTACGGTACAAGTTCAATATCGCAGAAAGTGAAAAATGGATAAAGAAGTTGTGGTACTTACGTACAATGCAATATAACTCAGCAATGAAATCTATGTCATCAGGCCCGTAGCAGCATAATGAGTGGATTCAGGTACGATGATTCTAACTGAAATAAGTCACACAAAAAAAGAAACATCATAAGATATCACTAATACACGGAATGTAAACTTGGCTACACAGGAACTGAATTACAAAACAGAACAGGGTCTCAAATTTAGAAAACCAACTTATGCTTGCTTAAGGGGAAAGGTGAGTTGGGGTGCTGCATAAAACCAGAGATTGAAATGAGCACAGATAAAGTTCCTTAAGCCAAATATGGAATAGACAAGAGTTACTCCTTGCTCAACGAAATGGACTAAACACCCCATATTAAATGCCTAAGAGTGTACCTGACTAGGAAGTATCTTAAAACCTATGGATTGCTATGTCTCCGAAAGAGAATCAAGCGTGTGTACAGGGGCATAAACGCAGCAGTGATAGGATTGGAGAAGTTTGGTGAGCAAATGAAGGCCCTTTGAAATCATATTGCATGGTACCCATTCCACGGGTCTCAACTCTCCAGGTTTAAGGTATTCTTCCTTCAGCTAAAACATGCATGTGAAACTCAGAGTATGATGAACCGTGTGATCGGGAGACGTGTTCCAATATGTGTCAGTTTTCGTCCCCTGGTACTCAGGTGCAACATTCCAGACGCTTTACTAACACTCTCCCGACTTGGAGAGTCAGTGCCTTTAACCTCCTGTTTGGCCCAGTTTGCAATTTCTGCGGAAGATGAACAGGAATAGGGAGAACCAATGACAGACTAGCTGGAGGTGTCTGGACGGGCAAATTTAACTCTCATTTCCCACCAGGAAGAGGAATTAACCAAAGGCTCAGCGTGCTGTGCCGGAACCAGATTAGGGCCTGAAGCAATCCTGCGGTGTTGCGGCCAGCTCACAAGTAAGCGAATTGAAGAAAGGAGCTCAGGGGCACTGTAATTCACAAACCTGCAGAGTTATAAATGACAGCTATCGTCCAAAAATATACTGAAGTAAGGCTGCCAAGAGGACTTGAAAGCGGGGCAGAATTGCAGGAAACCGATTTCAGGAGGTAGACTGGAATTGCATTTAAAGCATAGGAAAAGAGGCAGAACGTCCACAATGATGCACTTGGCCAAAAAGGGCGTATGCGTTTTTTCCTGAATATATTCAGGAAAAAACGCATACGCCCTTTTTGGCCAACCAAGCAAGCTTGCAAAGGAAATCTGCACTACAATGAAGTCTCACTTCCCCCCGGTCAAAAGGGCCATCTGAAAAAAGTGTAAAATCCAGAAGGCAGGACAGGCCATGGAGAACTGGGAGCCTTGTTATGCTGATGGGCGGGATGTAAATTGCCAACAGCCACTCGGGAGAAGTGTATGGTGTTTCCTGAAACATCTAAAAAACAAAGCAACAGAGCCTAGGGCACTTCCACTTATGGTCCTATAGCTTAGGGAAATTAAAATCAAAAGACACAGCCACCCCAAAGGTTGGGACGGCTCTGTTTACAAGAACCTGGTTTACGGTACAAGTTCAATATCGCAGAAAGTGAAAAATGGATAAAGAAGTTGTGGTACTTACGTACAATGCAATATAACTCAGCAATGAAATCTATGTCATCAGGCCCGTAGCAGCATAATGAGTGGATTCAGGTACGATGATTCTAACTGAAATAAGTCACACAAAAAAAGAAACATCATAAGATATCACTAATACACGGAATGTAAACTTGGCTACACAGGAACTGAATTACAAAACAGAACAGGGTCTCAAATTTAGAAAACCAACTTATGCTTGCTTAAGGGGAAAGGTGAGTTGGGGTGCTGCATAAAACCAGAGATTGAAATGAGCACAGATAAAGTTCCTTAAGCCAAATATGGAATAGACAAGAGTTACTCCTTGCTCAACGAAATGGACTCAACACCCCATATTAAATGCCTAAGAGTGTACCTGACTAGGAAGTATCTTAAAACCTATGGATTGCTATGTCTCCGAAAGAGAATCAAGCATGTGTACAGGGGCATAAACGCAGCAGTGATAGGATTGGAGAAGTTCGGTGAGCAAATGAAGGCCCTTTGAAATCATATTGCATGGTACCCATTCCACGGGTCTCAACTCTCCAGGTTTAAGGTATTCTTCCTTCAGCTAAAACATGCATGTGGAACCCAGAGTATGATCAACCGTGTGATCGGGAGACGTGTTCCAATATGTGTCAGTTTTCGTCCCCTGGTACTCAGGTGCAACATTCCAGACGCTTTACTAACACTCTCCCGACTTGGAGAGTCAGTGCCTTTAACCTCCTGTTTGGCCCAGTTTGCAATTTCTGCGGAAGATGAACAGGAATAGGGAGAACCAATGACAGACTAGCTGGAGGTGTCTGGACGGGCAAATTTAACTCTCATTTCCCACCAGGAAGAGGAATTAACCAAAGGCTCAGCGTGCCGTGCCGGAACCAGATTAGGGCCTGAAGCCAACATGCGGTGTTGCGGCCAGCTCACGAGAAAGCCAGTTGAAGAAAGGAGCTCAGGGGCACTGTAATTCACAAACCTGCAGTTATAAATGACAGCTATCGTCCAAAAATATACTGAAGTAAGGCTGCCAAGAGGACTTGAAAGCGGGGCAGAATTGCAGGAAACCGATTTCAGGAGGTAGACTGGAATTGCATTTAAAGCATAGGAAAAGAGGCAGAACGTCCACAATGATGCACTTGGCCAAAAAGGGCGTATGCGTTTTTTCCTGAATATATTCAGGAAAAAACGCATACGCCCTTTTTGGCCAACCAAGCAAGCTTGCAAAGGAAATCTGCACTACAATGAAGTCTCACTTCCCCCCGGTCCAAAGGGCCATCTGAAAAAAGTGTAAAATCCAGAAAGGCAGGACAGGCCATGGAGAACTGGGAGCCTTGTTATGCTGATGGGCGGGATGTAAATTGCCAACAGCCACTCGGGAGAAGTGTATGGTGTTTCCTGAAACATCTAAAAGACAAAGCAACAGAGCCTAGGGCACTTCCACTTATGGTCCTATAGCTTAGGGAAATTAAAATCAAAAGACACAGCCACCCCAAAGTTTGGGACGGCTCTGTTTACAAGAACCTGGTTTACGGTACAAGTTCAATATCGCAGAAAGTGAAAAACGGATAAAGAAGTTGTGGTACTTACGTACAATGCAGTATCACTCAGCAATGAAATCTATGTCATCAGGCCCGTAGCAGCATAATGAGTGGAATCAGGTATGATGATTCTAACTGAAATAAGTCACACAGGAAAAGAAACATCATAAGATATCACTAATACATGGAATGTAAACTTGGCTACATAGGAACTGAATTACAAAACAGAACAGGGTCTCTAATTTAGAAAACCAACTTATGCTTGCTTAAGGGGAAAGGTGAGTTGGGGTGCTGCATAAAACCAGAGATTGAAATGAGCACAGATAAAGTTCCTTAAGCCAAATATGGAATAGACAAGAGCTACTCCTTGCTCAACGAAATGGATTCAACACCCCATATTAAACACCTAAGAATGTACCTGACTAGGAAGTATCTTAAAACCTATGGATTGCTATGTCTCCAAAAGAGAATGAAGCGTGTGTGCAGGGGCATAAACGCAGCAGTGATAGGATTTGAGAGGTTCAGTGAGCAAATGAAGACCCTTTGAAGTCATATTGCATGGTACCCATTCCACGGGTCTCAACTCTCCAGGTTTAAGGTATTCTTCCTTCAGCTAAAACATGCATGTGGAACCCAGAGTATAATCAACTGTGTGATCGGGAGACGTGTTCCAATATGTGTCAGTTTTCGTCCCCTGGTACTCGGGTGCAACATTCCAGATGCTTTACTAACACTCTCCCAACTTGGAGAGTCAGTGCCTTTAACCTCCTGTTTGGCCCAGTTTGCAATTTCTGCGGAAGATGAACAGGAATAGGGAGAACCAATGACAGACCAGATGGAGGTGTCTGGATGGGCAAATTTAACTCTCATTTCGCACTAGGAAGAGGAATTAACCAAAGGCTCAGCGTGCCATGCCGGAACCAGATTAGGGCCTGAAGCAATCCTGCGGTGTTGCGGCCAGCTCACGAGAAAGCGAGTTGAAGAAAGGAGCTCAGGGGCACTGTAATTCACAAACCTGCAGAGTTATAAATGACAGCTATCGTCCAAAAATATACTGAAGTAAGGCTGCCAAGAGGACTTGAAAGCGGGGCAGAATTGCAGGAAACCGATTTCAGGAGGTAGACTGGAATTGCATTTAAAGCATAGGAAAAGAGGCAGAACGTCCACAATGATGCACTTGGCCAAAAAGGGCGTATGCGTTTTTTCCTGAATATATTCAGGAAAAAACGCATACGCCCTTTTTGGCCAACCAAGCAAGCTTGCAAAGGAAATCTGCACTACAATGAAGTCTCACTTCCCCCCGGTCAAAAGGGCCATCTGAAAAAAGTGTAAAATCCAGAAAGGCAGGACAGGCCATGGAGAACTGGGAGCCTTGTTATGCTGATGGGCGGGATGTCAATTGCCAACAGCCACTCAGGAGAAGTGTATGGTGTTTCCTGAAACATCTAAAAAACAAAGCAACAGAGCCTAGGGCACTTCCACTTATGGTCCTATAGCTTAGGGAAATTAAAATCAAAAGACACAGCCACCCCAAAGGTTGGGACGGCTCTGTTTACAAGAACCTGGTTTACGGTACAAGTTCAATATCGCAGAAAGTGAAAAATGGATAAAGAAGTTGTGGTACTTACGTACAATGCAATATCACTCAGCAATGAAATCTATGTCATCAGGCCCGTAGCAGCATAATGAGTGGATTCAGGTACGATGATTCTAACTGAAATAAGTCACACAAAAAAAGAAACATCATAAGATATCACTAATACACGGAATGTAAACTTGGCTACACAGGAACTGAATTACAAAACAGAACAGGGTCTCAAATTTAGAAAACCAACTTATGCTTGCTTAAGGGGAAAGGTGAGTTGGGGTGCTGCATAAAACCAGAGATTGAAATGAGCACAGATAAAGTTCCTTAAGCCAAATATGGAATAGACAAGAGTTACTCCTTGCTCAACGAAATGGACTCAACACCCCATATTAAATGCCTAAGAGTGTACCTGACTAGGAAGTATCTTAAAACCTATGGATTGCTATGTCTCCAAAAGAAAATCAAGCGTGTGTGCAGGGGCATAAACGCAGCAGTGATAGGATTGGAGAGGTTCGGTGAGCAAATGAAGACCCTTTGAAGTCATATTGCATGGTACCCATTCCACGGGTCTCAACTCTCCAGGTTTAAGGTATTCTTCCTTCAGCTAAAACATGCATGTGGAACCAAGAGTATGATCAAGCGTGTGATCGGGAGACGTGTTCCAATATGTCTCAGTTTTCGTCCCCTGGTACTCGGGTGCAACATTCCAGACGCTTTACTAACACTCTCCCGACTTGGAGAGTCAGTGCCTTTAACCTCCTGTTTGGCCCAGTTTGCAATTTCTGCGGAAGATGAACAGGAATAGGGAGAACCAATGACAGACTAGCTGGAGGTGTCTGGATGGGCAAATTTAACTCTCATTTCGCACCAGGAAGAGGAATTAACCAAAGGCTCAGCGTGCCGTGCCGGAACCAGATTAGGGCCTGAAGCCATCCTGCGGTGTTGCGGCCAGCTCACGAGAAAGCGAGTTGAAGAAAGGAGCTCAGGGGCACTGTAATTCACAAACCTGCAGAGTTATAAATGACAGCTATCGTCCAAAAATATACTGAAGTAAGGCTGCCAAGAGGACTTGAAAGCGGGGCAGAATTGCAGGAAACCGATTTCAGGAGGTAGACTGGAATTGCATTGAAAGCATAGGAAAAGAGGCAGAACGTCCACAATGATGCACTTGGCCAAAAAGGGCGTATGCGTTTTTTCCTGAATATATTCAGGAAAAAACGCATACGCCCTTTTTGGCCAACCAAGCAAGCTTGCAAAGGAAATCTGCACTACAATGAAGTCTCACTTCCCCCCGGTCCAAAGGGCCATCTGAAAAAAGTGTAAAATCCAGAAAGGCAGGACAGGCCATGGAGAACTGGGAGCCTTGTTATGCTGATGGGCGGGATGTCAATTGCCAACAGCCACTCGGGAGAAGTGTATGGTGTTTCCTGAAACATCTAAAAAACAAAGCAACAGAGCCTAGGGCACTTCCACTTATGGTCCTATAGCTTAGGGAAATTAAAATCAAAAAGACACAGCCACCCCAAAGGTTGGGACGGCTCTGTTTACAAGAACCTGGTTTACGGTACAAGTTCAATATCGCAGAAAGTGAAAAATGGATAAAGAAGTTGTGGGACTTATGAACAATGCAGTATCACTCAGCAATGAAATCTATGTCATCAGGCCCGTAGCAGCATAATGAGTGGATTCAGGTATGATGATTCTAACTGAAATAAGTCACACAGAAAAAGAAACATCATAAGATATCACTAATACACGGAATGTAAACTTGGCTACACAGGAACTGAATTACAAAACAGAACAGGTTCTCAAATTTAGAAAACAAACTTATGCTTGCTTAAGGGGAAAGGTGAGTTGGGGTGCTGCATAAAACCAGAGATTGAAATGAGCACAGATAAAGTTCCTTAAGCCAAATATGGAATAGACAAGAGCTACTCCTTGCTCAACGAAATGGATTCAACACCCCATATTAAACACCTAAGAATATACCTGACTAGGAAGTATCTTAAAACCTATGGATTGCTATGTCTCCGAAAGAGAATCAAGCGTGTGTACAGGGGCATAAACACAGCAGTGATAGGACTGGAGAGGTTCGGTGAGCAAATGAAGACCCTTTGAAATCATATTGCATGGTACCCATTCCACGGGTCTCAACTCTCCAGGTTTAAGGTATTCTTCCTTCAGCTAAAACATGCATGTGGAACCCAGAGTATGATCAACCGTGTGATCGGGAGACGTGTTCCAATATGTCTCAGTTTTCGGCCCCTGGTAATCCGGTTCAACATTCCAGACGCTTTACTAACACTCTCCCGACTTGGAGAGTCAGTGCCTTTAACCTCCTGTTTGGCCCAGTTTGCAATTTCTGCGGAAGATGAACAGGAATAGGGAGAACCAATGACAGACTAGCTGGAGGTGTCTGGACGGGCAAATTTAACTCTCATTTCCCACCAGGAAGAGGAATTAACCAAAGGCTCAGCGTGCCATGCCGGAACCAGATTAGGGCCTGAAGCCATCCTGCGGTGTTGCGGCCAGCTCACGAGAAAGCGAGTTGAAGAAAGGAGCTCAGGGGCACTGTAATTCACAAACCTGCAGAGTTATAAATGACAGCTATCGTCCAAAAATATACTGAAGTAAGGCTGCCAAGAGGACTTGAAAGCGGGGCAGAATTGCAGGAAACTGATTTCAGGAGGTAGACTGGAATTGCATTTAAAGCATAGGAAAAGAGGCAGAACGTCCACAATGATGCACTTGGCCAAAAAGGGCGTATATGTTTCTTCCTGAATATATTCAGGAAAAAACGCATACGCCCTTTTTGGCCAACCAAGCAAGCTTGCAAAGGAAATCTGCACTACAATGAAGTCTCACTTCCCCCCGGTCAAAAGGGCCATCTGAAAAAAGTGTAAAATCCAGAAAGGCAGGACAGGCCATGGAGAACTGGGAGCCTTGTTATGCTGATGGGCGGGATGTCAATTGCCAACAGCCACTCGGGAGAAGTGTATGGTGTTTCCTGAAACATCTAAAAAACAAAGCAACAGAGCCTAGGGCACTTCCACTTATGGTCCTATAGCTTAGGGAAATTAAAATCAAAAGACACAGCCACCCCAAATGTTGGGACGGCTCTGTTTACAAGAACCTGGTTTACGGTACAAGTTCAATATCGCAGAAAGTGAAAAATGGATAAAGAATTTGTGGTACTTACGTACAATGCAATATAACTCAGCAATGAAATCTATGTCATCAGGCACTTAGCAGCATAATGAGTGGATTCAGGTACGATAATTCTAACTGAAATAAGTCACACAGGAAAAGAAACATCATAAGATATCACTAATACACGGAATGTAAACTTGGCTACACAGGAACTGAATTACAAAACAGAACAGGTTCTCAAATTTAGAAAACAAACTTATGCTTGCTTAAGGGGAAAGGTGAGTTGGGGTGCTGCATAAAACCAGAGATTGAAATGAGCACAGATAATGTTCCTTAAGCCAAATATGGAATAGACAAGAGCTACTCCTTGCTCAACGAAATGGATTCAACACCCCATATTAAACACCTAAGAATATACCTGACTAGGAAGTATCTTAAAACCTATGGATTGCTATGTCTCCGAAAGAGAATCAAGCGTGTGTACAGGGGCATAAACGCAGCAGTGATAGGATTGGAGAGGTTCGGTGAGCAAATGAAGACCCTTTGAAGTCATATTGCATGGTACCCATTCCACGGGTCTCAACTCTCCAGGTTTAAGGTATTCTTCCTTCAGCTAAAACATGCATGTGGAACCCAGAGTATGATCAACCGTGTGATCGGGAGACGTGTTCCAATATGTGTCAGTTTTCGTCCCCTGGTACTCGGGTGCAACATTCCAGACACTTTACTAACACTCTCCCGACTTGGATAGTCAGTGCCTTTAACCTCCTGTTTGGCCCAGTTCGCAATTTCTGCGGAAGATGAACAGGAATAGGGAGAACCAATGACAGACCAGATGGAGGTGTCTGGACGGGCAAATTTAACTCTCATTTCCCACCAGGAAGAGGAATTAACCAAAGGCTCAGCGTGCCGTGCCGGAACCAGATTAGGGCCTGAAGCCATCCTGCGGTGTTGCGGCCAGCTCACGAGAAAGCGAGTTGAAGAAAGGAGCTCAGGGGCACTGTAATTCACAAACCTGCAGAGTTATAAATAACAGCTATCGTCCAAAAATATACTGAAGTAAGGCTGCCAAGAGGACTTGAAAGCGGGGCAGAATTGCAGGAAACCGATTTCAGGAGGTAGACTGGAATTGCATTTAAAGCATAGGAAAAGAGGCAGAACGTCCACAATGATGCACTTGGCCAAAAAGGGCGTATGCGTTTTTTCCTGAATATATTCAGGAAAAAACGCATACGCCCTTTTTGGCCAACCAAGCAAGCTTGCAAAGGAAATCTGCACTACAATGAAGTCTCACTTCCCCCCGGTCAAAAGGGCCATCTGAAAAAAGTGTAAAATCCAGAAAGGCAGGACAGGCCATGGAGAACTTGGAGCCTTGTTATGCTGATGGGCGGAATGTCAATTGCCAACAGCCACTGGGGAGAAGTGTATGGTGTTTCCTGAAACATCTAAAAAACAAAGCAACAGAGCCTAGGGCACTTCCACTTATGGTCCTATAGCTTAGGGAAATTAAAATCAAAAAGACACAGCCACCCCAAAAGTTGGGACGGCTCTGTTTACAAGAACCTGGTTTACGGTACAAGTTCAATATCGCAGAAAGTGAAAAATGGATAAAGAAGTTGTGGTACTTACGTACAATGCAGTATCACTCAGCAATGAAATCTATGTCATCAGCCCCGTAGCAGCATAATGAGTGGATTCAGGTATGATGATTCTAACTGAAATAAGTCACACAGGAAAAGAAACATCATAAGATATCACTAATACACTGAATGTAAACTTGGCTACATAGGAACTGAATTACAAAACAGAACAGGGTCTCAAATTTAGAAAACCAACTTATGCTTGCTTAAGGGGAAAGGTGAGTTGGGGTGCTGCATAAAACCAGAGATTGAAATGAGCACAGATAAAGTTCCTTAAGCCAAATATGGAATAGACAAGAGCTACTCCTTGCTCAACGAAATGGATTCAACACCCCATATTAAACACCTAAGAATGTACCTGACTAGGAAGTATCTTAAAACCTATGGATTGCTATGTCTCCGAAAGAGAATCAAGCGTGTGTGCAGGGGCATAATTGCAGCAGTGATAGGATTGGAGAGGTTCAGTGAGCAAATGAAGACCCTTTGAAGTCATATTGCATGGTACCCATTCCACGGGTCTCAACTCTCCAGGTTTAAGGTATTCTTCCTTCAGCTAAAACATGCATGTGGAACCCAGAGTATGATCAACCGTGTGATCGGGAGACGTGTTCCAATATGTCTCAGTTTTCGTCCCCTGGTACTCGGGTGCAACATTCCAGACGCTTTACTAACACTCTCCCGACTTGGAGAGTCAGTGCCTTTAACCTCCTGTTTGGCCCAGTTTGCAATTTCTGCGGAAGATGAACAGGAATAGGGAGAACCAATGACAGACTAGCTGGAGGTGTCTGGATGGGCAAATTTAACTCTCATTTCGCACCAGGAAGAGGAATTAACCAAAGGCTCAGCGTGCCGTGCCGGAACCAGATTAGGGCCTGAAGCCATCCTGTGGTGTTGCGGCCAGCTCACGAGAAAGCGAGTTGAAGAAAGGAGCTCAGAGGCACTGTAATTCACAAACCTGCAGAGTTATAAATGACAGCTATCTTCCAAAAATATACTGAAGTAAGCCTGCAAGAGGACTTGAAAGCGGGGCAGAATTGCAGGAAACCGATTTCAGGAGGTAGACTGGAATTGCATTTAAAGCATAGGAAAAGAGGCAGAACGTCCACAATGATGCACTTGGCCAAAAAGGGCGTATGCGTTTTTTCCTGAATATATTCAGGAAAAAACGCATACGCCCTTTTTGGCCAACCAAGCAAGCTTGCAAAGGAAATCTGCACTACAATGAAGTATCACTTCCCCCCGGTCAAAAGGGCCATCTGAAAAAAGTGTAAAATCCAGAAAGGCAGGACAGGCCATGGAGAACTGGGAGCCTTGTTATGCTGATGGGCGGGATGTCAATTGCCAACAGCCACTCGGGAGAAGTGTATGGTGTTTCCTGAAACATCTAAAAAACAAAGCAACAGAGCCTAGGGCACTTCCACTTATGGTCCTATAGCTTAGGGAAATTAAAATCAAAAAGACACAGCCACCCCAAAAGTTGGGACGGCTCTGTTAACAAGAACCTGGTTTACGGTACAAGTTCAATATCGCAGAAAGTGAAAAATGGATAAAGAAGTTGTGGTACTTACGTACAATGCAGTATCACTCAGCAAGGAAATCTATGTCATCAGGCCCGTAGCAGCATCATGAGTGGATTCAGGTATGATGATTCTAACTGAAATAAGTCACACAGAAAAAGAAACATCATAAGATATCACTAATACACGGAATGTAAACTTGGCTACACAGGAACTGAATTACAAAACAGAACAGGGTCTCAAATTTAGAAACCCAACTTATGCTTGCTTAAGGGGAAAGGTGAGTTGGGGTGCTGCATAAAACCAGAGATTGAAATGAGCACAGATAAAGTTCCTTAAGCCAAATATGGAATAGACAAGAGCTACTCCTTGCTCAACGAAATGGATTCAACACCCCATATTAAACACCGAAGAATATACCTGACTAGGAAGTATCTTAAAACCTGTGGATTGCTATGTCTCCGAAAGAGAATCAAGCGTGTGTACAGGGGCATAAACGCAGCAGTGATAGGATTGGAGAGGTTCGGTGAGCAAATGAAGACCCTTTGAAGTCATATTGCATGGTACCCATTCCACGGGTCTCAACTCTCCAGGTTTAAGGTATTCTTCCTTCAGCTAAAACATGCATGTGGAACCCAGAGTATGATCAACCGTGTGATCGGGAGACGTGTTCCAATATGTCTCAGTTTTCGTCCCCTGGTACTCGGGTGCAACATTCCAGACGCTTTACTAACACTCTCCCGACTTGGAGAGTCAGTGCCTTTAACCTCCTATTTGGCCCAGTTTGCAATTTCTGCGGAAGATGAACAGGAATAGGCAGAACCAATGACAGACTAGATGGAGGTGTCTGGATGGGCAAATTTAACTCTCATTTCGCACCAGGAAGAGGAATTAACCAAAGGCTCAGCGTGCCACACCGGAACCAGATTAGGGCCTGAAGCAATCCTGCGGTGTTGCGGCCAGCTCACGAGAAAGCGAGTTGAAGAAAGGAGCTCAGGGGCACTGTAATTCACAAACCTGCAGAGTTATAAATGACAGCTATCTTCCAAAAATATACTGAAGTAAGGCTGCAAGAGGACTTGAAAGCGGGGCAGAATTGCAGGAAACCGATTTCAGGAGGTAGACTGGAATTGCATTTAAAGCATAGGAAAAGAGGCAGAACATCCACAATGATGCACTTGGCCAAAAAGGGCGTATGCGTTTTTTCCTGAATATATTCAGGAAAAACGCATACACCCTTTTTGGCCAACCAAGCAAGCTTGCAAAGGAAATCTGCACTACAATGAAGTCTCACTTCCCCCCGGTCAAAAGGGCCATCTGAAAAAAGTGTAAAATCCAGAAAGGCAGGACAGGCCATGGAGAACTGGGAGCCTTGTTATGCTGATGGGCGGGATGTCAATTGCCAACAGCCACTCGGGAGAACTGTATGGTGTTTCCTGAAACATCTAAAAAACAAAGCAACAGAGCCTAGGGCACTTCCACTTATGGTCCTATAGCTTAGGGAAATTAAAATCAAAAGACACAGCCACCCCAAAGGTTGGGACGGCTCTGTTTACAAGAACCTGGTTTACGGTACAAGTTCAATATCGCAGAAAGTGAAAAATGGATAAAGAAGTTGTGGTACTTACGTACAATGCAGTATCACTCAGCAAGGAAATCTATGTCATCAGGCCCGTAGCAGCATCATGAGTGGATTCAGGTATGATGATTCTAACTGAAATAAGTCACACAGAAAAAGAAACATCATAAGATATCACTAATACACTGAATGTAACCTTGGCTACACAGGAACTGAATTACAAAACAGAACAGGGTCTCAAATTTAGAAAACCAACTTATGCTTGCTTAAGGGGAAAGGTGAGTTGGGGTGCTGCATAAAACCAGAGATTGAAATGAGCACAGATAAAGTTCCTTAAGCCAAATATGGAATAGACAAGAGTTACTCCTTGCTCAACGAAATGGATTCAACACCCCATATTAAACACATAAGAATGTACCTGACTAGGAAGTATCTTAAAACCTATGGATTGCTATGTCTCCGAAAGAGAATCAAGCGTGTGTGCAGGGGCATAATTGCAGCAGTGATAGGACTGGAGAGGTTCAGTTAGCAAATGAAGACCCTTTGAAGTCATATTGCATGGTACCCATTCCACGGGTCTCAACTCTCCAGGTTTAAGGTATTCTTCCTTCAGCTAAAACATGCATGTGGAACCCAGAGTATGATCAACCGTGTGATCGGGAGACGTGTTCCAATATGTCTCAGTTTTCGTCCCCTGGTACTCGGGTGCAACATTCCAGACGCTTTACTAACACTCTCCCGACTTGGAGAGTCAGTGCCTTTAACCTCCTGTTTGGCCCAGTTTGCAATTTCTGCGGAAGATGAACAGGAATAGGGAGAACCAATGACAGACTAGCTGGAGGTGTCTGGATGGGCAAATTTAACTCTCATTTCGCACCAGGAAGAGGAATTAACCAAAGGCTCAGCGTGCCGTGCCGGAACCAGATTAGGGCCTGAAGCCATCCTGCGGTGTTGCGGCCAGCTCACGAGAAAGCGAGTTGAAGAAAGGAGCTCAGAGGCACTGTAATTCACAAACCTGCAGAGTTATAAATGACAGCTATCTTCCAAAAATATACTGAAGTAAGGCTGCAAGAGGACTTGAAAGCGGGGCAGAATTGCAGGAAACCGATTTCAGGAGGTAGACTGGAATTGCATTGAAAGCATAGGAAAAGAGGCAGAACGTCCACAATGATGCACTTGGCCAAAAAGGGCGTATGCGTTTTTTCCTGAATATATTCAGGAAAAAACGCATACGCCCTTTTTGGCCAACCAAGCAAGCTTGCAAAGGAAATCTGCACTACAATGAAGTCTCACTTCCCCCCGGTCAAAAGGGCCATCTGAAAAAAGTGTAAAATCCAGAAAGGCAGGACAGGCCATGGAGAACTGGGAGCCTTGTTATGCTGATGGGCGGGATGTCAATTGCCAAAAGCCACTCGGGAGAAGTGTATGGTGTTTCCTGAAACATCTAAAAAACAAAGCAACAGAGCCTAGGGCACTTCCACTTATGGTCCTATAGCTTAGGGAAATTAAAATCAAAAGACACAGCCACCCCAAAAGTTGGGACGGCTCTGTTAACAAGAACCTGGTTTACGGTACAAGTTCAATATCGCAGAAAGTGAAAAATGGATAAAGAAGTTGTGGTACTTACGTACAATGCAGTATCACTCAGCAAGGAAATCTATGTCATCAGGCCTGTAGCAGCATCATGAGTGGATTCAGGTATGATGATTCTAACTGAAATAAGTCACACAGAAATAGAAAGATCATAAGATATCACTAATACACGGAATGTAAACTTGGCTACACAGGAACTGAATTACAAAACAGAACAGGGTCTCAAATTTAGAAACCCAACTTATGCTTGCTTAAGGGGAAAGGTGAGTTGGGGTGCTGCATAAAACCAGAGATTGAAATGAGCACAGATAAAGTTCCTTAAGCCAAATATGGAATAGACAAGAGCTACTCCTTGCTCAACGAAATGGATTCAACACCCCATATTAAACACCGAAGAATATACCTGACTAGGAAGTATCTTAAAACCTGTGGATTGCTATGTCTCCGAAAGAGAATCAAGCGTGTGTACAGGGGCATAAACGCAGCAGTGATAGGATTGGAGAGGTTCGGTGAGCAAATGAAGACCCTTTGAAGTCATATTGCATGGTACCCATTCCACGGGTCTCAACTCTCCAGGTTTAAGGTATTCTTCCTTCAGCTAAAACATGCATGTGGAACCCAGAGTATGATCAACCGTGTGATCGGGAGACGTGTTCCAATATGTCTCAGTTTTCGTCCCCTGGTACTCGGGTGCAACATTCCAGACGCTTTACTAACACTCTCCCGACTTGGAGAGTCAGTGCCTTTAACCTCCTGTTTGGCCCAGTTTGCAATTTCTGCGGAAGATGAACAGGAATAGGGAGAACCAATGACAGACTAGATGGAGGTGTCTGGATGGGCAAATTTAACTCTCATTTCGCACCAGGAAGAGGAATTAACCAAAGGCTCAGCGTGCCGTGCCGGAACCAGATTAGGGCCTGAAGCCATCCTGCGGTGTTGCGGCCAGCTCACGAGAAAGCGAGTTGAAGAAAGGAGCTCAGAGGCACTGTAATTCACAAACCTGCAGAGTTATAAATGACAGCTATCTTCCAAAAATATACTGAAGTAAGGCTGCAAGAGGACTTGAAAGCGGGGCAGAATTGCAGGAAACCGATTTCAGGAGGTAGACTGGAATTGCATTGAAAGCATAGGAAAAGAGGCAGAACGTCCACAATGATGCACTTGGCCAAAAAGGGCGTATGCGTTTTTTCCTGAATATATTCAGGAAAAAACGCATACGCCCTTTTTGGCCAACCAAGCAAGCTTGCAAAGGAAATCTGCACTACAATGAAGTCTCACTTCCCCCCGGTCAAAAGGGCCATCTGAAAAAAGTGTAAAATCCAGAAAGGCAGGACAGGCCATGGAGAACTGGGAGCCTTGTTATGCTGATGGGCGGGATGTCAATTGCCAAAAGCCACTCGGGAGAAGTGTATGGTGTTTCCTGAAACATCTAAAAAACAAAGCAACAGAGCCTAGGGCACTTCCACTTATGGTCCTATAGCTTAGGGAAATTAAAATCAAAAGACACAGCCACCCCAAAAGTTGGGACGGCTCTGTTAACAAGAACCTGGTTTACGGTACAAGTTCAATATCGCAGAAAGTGAAAAATGGATAAAGAAGTTGTGGTACTTACGTACAATGCAGTATCACTCAGCAAGGAAATCTATGTCATCAGGCCTGTAGCAGCATCATGAGTGGATTCAGGTATGATGATTCTAACTGAAATAAGTCACACAGAAATAGAAACATCATAAGATATCACTAATACACGGAATGTAAACTTGGCTACACAGGAACTGAATTACAAAACAGAACAGGGTCTCAAATTTAGAAACCCAACTTATGCTTGCTTAAGGGGAAAGGTGAGTTGGGGTGCTGCATAAAACCAGAGATTGAAATGAGCACAGATAAAGTTCCTTAAGCCAAATATGGAATAGACAAGAGCTACTCCTTGCTCAACGAAATGGATTCAACACCCCATATTAAACACCGAAGAATATACCTGACTAGGAAGTATCTTAAAACCTGTGGATTGCTATGTCTCCGAAAGAGAATCAAGCGTGTGTACAGGGGCATAAACGCAGCAGTGATAGGATTGGAGAGGTTCGGTGAGCAAATGAAGACCCTTTGAAGTCATATTGCATGGTACCCATTCCACGGGTCTCAACTCTCCAGGTTTAAGGTATTCTTCCTTCAGCTAAAACATGCATGTGGAACCCAGAGTATGATCAACCGTGTGATCGGGAGACGTGTTCCAATATGTCTCAGTTTTCGTCCCCTGGTACTCGGGTGCAACATTCCAGACGCTTTACTAACACTCTCCCGACTTGGAGAGTCAGTGCCTTTAACCTCCTATTTGGCCCAGTTTGCAATTTCTGCGGAAGATGAACAGGAATAGGGAGAACCAATGACAGACTAGATGGAGGTGTCTGGATGGGCAAATTTAACTCTCATTTCGCACCAGGAAGAGGAATTAACCAAAGGCTCAGCGTGCCACGCCGGAACCAGATTAGGGCCTGAAGCAATCCTGCGGTGTTGCGGCCAGCTCACGAGAAAGCGAGTTGAAGAAAGGAGCTCAGGGGCACTGTAATTCACAAACCTGCAGAGTTATAAATGACAGCTATCTTCCAAAAATATACTGAAGTAAGGCTGCAAGAGGACTTGAAAGCGGGGCAGAATTGCAGGAAACCGATTTCAGGAGGTAGACTGGAATTGCATTTAAAGCATAGGAAAAGAGGCAGAACATCCACAATGATGCACTTGGCCAAAAAGGGCGTATGCGTTTTTTCCTGAATATATTCAGGAAAAACGCATACGCCCTTTTTGGCCAACCAAGCAAGCTTGCAAAGGAAATCTGCACTACAATGAAGTCTCACTTCCCCCCGGTCAAAAGGGCCATCTGAAAAAAGTGTAAAATCCAGAAAGGCAGGACAGGCCATGGAGAACTGGGAGCCTTGTTATGCTGATGGGCGGGATGTCAATTGCCAACAGCCACTCGGGAGAACTGTATGGTGTTTCCTGAAACATCTAAAAAACAAATCAACAGAGCCTAGGGCACTTCCACTTATGGTCCTATAGCTTAGGGAAATTAAAATCAAAAGACACAGCCACCCCAAAGGTTGGGACGGCTCTCTTTACAAGAACCTGGTTTACGGTACAAGTTCAATATCGCAGAAAGTGAAAAATGGATAAAGAAGTTGTGGTACTTACGTACAATGCAGTATCACTCAGCAATGAAATCTATGTCATCAGGCCCGTAGCAGCATAATGAGTGGATTCAGGTATGATGATTCTAACTGAAATAAGTCACACAGGAAAAGAAACATCATAAGATATCACTAATACACGGAATGTAACCTTGGCTACACAGGAACTGAATTACAAAACAGAACAGGGTCTCAAATTTGGAAAACCAACTTATGCTTCCTTAAGGGGAAAGGTGAGTTGGGGTGCTGCATAAAACCAGAGATTGAAATGAGCACAGATAAAGTTCCTTAAGCCAAATATGGAATAGACAAGAGCTACTCCTTGCTCAACGAAATGGACTCAACACCCCATATTAAATGCCTAAGAGTGTACCTGACTAGGAAGTATCTTAAAACCTATGGATTGCTATGTCTCCGAAAGAGAATCAAGCGTGTGTACAGGGGCATAAACGCAGCAGTGATAGGACTGGAGAGGTTCGGTGAGCAAATGAAGACCCTTTGAAGTCATATTGCATGGAACCCATTCCACGGGTCTCAACTCTCCAGGTTTAAGGTATTCTTCCTTCAGCTAAAACATGCATGTGGAACCCAGAGTATGATCAACCGTGTGATCGGGAGACGTGTTCCAATATGTGTCAGATTTCGTCCCCTGGTACTCGGGTGCAACATTCCAGACGCTTTACTAACACTCTCCCGACTTGGAGAGTCAGTGCCTTTAACCTCCTGTTTGGCCCAGTTTGCAATTTCTGCGGAAGATGAACAGGAATAGGGAGAACCAATGACAGACTAGCTGGAGGTGTCTGGACGGGCAAATTTAACTCTCATTTCCCACCAGGAAGAGGAATTAACCAAAGGCTCAGCGTGCCGTGCCGGAACCAGATTAGGGCCTGAAGCCATCCTGTGGTGTTGTGGCCAGCTCACAAGAAAGCGACATGAAGAAAGGAGCTCAGGGGCACTGTAATTCACAAACCTGCAGAGTTATAAATGACAGCTATCGTCCAAAAATATACTGAAGTAAGGCTGCCAAGAGGACTTGAAAGCGGGGCAGAATTGCAGGAAACCGATTTCAGGAGGTAGACTGGAATTGCATTTAAAGCATAGGAAAAGAGGCAGAACGTCCACAATGATGCACTTGGCCAAAAAGGGCGTATGCGTTTTTTCCTGAATATATTCAGGAAAAAACGCATACGCCCTTTTTGGCCAACCAAGCAAGCTTGCAAAGGAAATCTGCACTACAGTGAAGTCTCACTTCCCCCCGGTCAAAAGGGCCATCTGAAAAAAGTGTAAAATCCAGAAAGGCAGGACAGGCCATGGAGAACTGGGAGCCTTGTTATGCTGATGGGCGGGATGTAAATTGCCAACAGCCACTCGGGAGAAGTGTATGGTGTTTCCTGAAACATCTAAAAAACAAAGCAACAGAGCCTAGGGCACTTCCACTTATGGTCCTATAGCTTAGGGAAATTAAAATCAAAAGACACAGCCACCCCAAAGGTTGGGACGGCTCTGTTTACAAGAACCTGGTTTACGGTACAAGTTCAATATCGCAGAAAGTGAAAAATGGATAAAGAGGTTGTGGTACTTACGTACAATGCAATATCACTCAGCAATGAAATCTATGTCATCAGGCCCGTAGCAGCATAATGAGTGGATTCAGGTACGATGATTCTAACTGAAATAAGTCACACAGAAAAAGAAACATCATAAGATATCACTAATACACGGAATGTAAACTTGGCTACACAGGAACTGAATTACAAAACAGAACAGGGTCTCAAATTTAGAAAAGCAACTTATGCTTGCTTAAGGGGAAAGGTGAGTTGGGGTGCTGCATAAAACCAGAGATTGAAATGAGCACAGATAAAGTTCCTTAAGCCAAATATGGAATAGACAAGAGCTACTCCTTGCTCAACGAAATGGACTCAACACCCCATATTAAATGCCTAAGAGTGTACCTGACTAGGAAGTATCTTAAAACCTATGGATTGCTATGTCTCCGAAAGAGAATCAAGCGTGTGTGCAGGGGCATAAACGCAGCAGTGATAGGATTGGAGAGGTTCGGTGAGCAAATGAAGACCCTTTGAAGTCATATTGCATGGTACCCATTCCACGGGTCTCAACTCTCCAAGTTTAAGGTATTCTTCCTTCAGCTAAAACGTGCATTTGGAAGCCAGAGTATGATCAACCGTGTGATCGGGAGACGTGTTCAAATATGTCTCCGTTTTCGTCCCCTGGTACTCGGGTGCAACATTCCAGACGCTTTACTAACACTCTCCCGACTTGGAGAGTCAGTGCCTTTAACCTCCTATTTGGCCCAGTTTGCAATTTCTGCGGAAGATGAACAGGAATAGGGAGAACCAATGACAGACTAGATGGAGGTGTCTGGATGGGCAAATTTAACTCTCATTTCGCACCAGGAAGAGGAATTAACCAAAGGCTCAGCGTGCCACGCCGGAACCAGATTAGGGCCTGAAGCAATCCTGCGGTGTTGGGGCCAGCTCACGAGAAAGCGAGTTGAAGAAAGGAGATCAGGGGCACTGTAATTCACAAACCTGCAGAGTTATAAATGACAGCTATCTTCCAAAAATATACTGAAGTAAGCCTGCAAGAGGACTTGAAAGCGGGGCAGAATTGCAGGAAACCGATTTCAGGAGGTAGACTGGAATTGCATTTAAAGCATAGGAAAAGAGGCAGAACATCCACAATGATGCACTTGGCCAAAAAGGGCGTATGCGTTTTTTCCTGAATATATTCAGGAAAAACGCATACGCCCTTTTTGGCCAACCAAGCAAGCTTGCAAAGGAAATCTGCACTACAATGAAGTCTCACTTCCCCCCGGTCAAAAGGGCCATCTGAAAAAAGTGTAAAATCCAGAAAGGCAGGACAGGCCATGGAGAACTGGGAGCCTTGTTATGCTGATGGGCGGGATGTCAATTGCCAACAGCCACTCGGGAGAACTGTATGGTGTTTCCTGAAACATCTAAAAAACAAAGCAACAGAGCCTAGGGCACTTCCACTTATGATCCTATAGCTTAGGGAAATTAAAATCAAAAGACACAGCCACCCCAAAGGTTGGGACGGCTCTCTTTACAAGAACCTGGTTTACGGTACAAGTTCAATATCGCAGAAAGTGAAAAATGGATAAAGAAGTTGTGGTACTTACGTACAATGCAGTATCACTCAGCAATGAAATCTATGTCATCAGGCCCGTAGCAGCATAATGAGTGGATTCAGGTATGATGATTCTAACTGAAATAAGTCACACAGGAAAAGAAACATCATAAGATATCACTAATACACGGAATGTAACCTTGGCTACACAGGAACTGAATTACAAAACAGAACAGGGTCTCAAATTTGGAAAACCAACTTATGCTTGCTTAAGGGGAAAGGTGAGTTGGGGTGCTGCATAAAACCAGAGATTGAAATGAGCACAGATAAAGTTCCTTAAGCCAAATATGGAATAGACAAGAGCTACTCCTTGCTCAACGAAATGGATTCAACACCCCATATTAAACACCGAAGAATATACCTGACTAGGAAGTATCTTAAAACCTGTGGATTGCTATGTCTCCGAAAGAGAATCAAGCGTGTGTACAGGGGCATAAACGCAGCAGTGATAGGATTGGAGAGGTTCGGTGAGCAAATGAAGACCCTTTGAAGTCATATTGCATGGTACCCATTCCACGGGTCTCAACTCTCCAGGTTTAAGGTATTCTTCCTTCAGCTAAAACATGCATGTGGAACCCAGAGTATGATCAACCGTGTGATCGGGAGACGTGTTCCAATATGTCTCAGTTTTCGTCCCCTGGTACTCGGGTGCAACATTCCAGACGCTTTACTAACACTCTCCCGACTTGGAGAGTCAGTGCCTTTAACCTCCTATTTGGCCCAGTTTGCAATTTCTGCGGAAGATGAACAGGAATAGGGAGAACCAATGACAGACTAGATGGAGGTGTCTGGATGGGCAAATTTAACTCTCATTTCGCACCAGGAAGAGGAATTAACCAAAGGCTCAGCGTGCCACGCCGGAACCAGATTAGGGCCTGAAGCAATCCTGCGGTGTTGCGGCCAGCTCACGAGAAAGCGAGTTGAAGAAAGGAGCTCAGGGGCACTGTAATTCACAAACCTGCAGAGTTATAAATGACAGCTATCTTCCAAAAATATACTGAAGTAAGGCTGCAAGAGGACTTGAAAGCGGGGCAGAATTGCAGGAAACCGATTTCAGGAGGTAGACTGGAATTGCATTTAAAGCATAGGAAAAGAGGCAGAACATCCACAATGATGCACTTGGCCAAAAAGGGCGTATGCGATTTTTCCTGAATATATTCAGGAAAAACGCATACGCCCTTTTTGGCCAACCAAGCAAGCTTGCAAAGGAAATCTGCACTACAATGAAGTCTCACTTCCCCCCGGTCAAAAGGGCCATCTGAAAAAAGTGTAAAATCCAGAAAGGCAGGACAGGCCATGGAGAACTGGGAGCCTTGTTATGCTGATGGGCGGGATGTCAATTGCCAACAGCCACTCGGGAGAACTGTATGGTGTTTCCTGAAACATCTAAAAAACAAATCAACAGAGCCTAGGGCACTTCCACTTATGGTCCTATAGCTTAGGGAAATTAAAATCAAAAGACACAGCCACCCCAAAGGTTGGGACGGCTCTCTTTACAAGAACCTGGTTTACGGTACAAGTTCAATATCGCAGAAAGTGAAAAATGGATAAAGAAGTTGTGGTACTTACGTACAATGCAGTATCACTCAGCAATGAAATCTATGTCATCAGGCCCGTAGCAGCATAATGAGTGGATTCAGGTATGATGATTCTAACTGAAATAAGTCACACAGGAAAAGAAACATCATAAGATATCACTAATACACGGAATGTAACCTTGGCTACACAGGAACTGAATTACAAAACAGAACAGGGTCTCAAATTTGGAAAACCAACTTATGCTTGCTTAAGGGGAAAGGTGAGTTGGGGTGCTGCATAAAACCAGAGATTGAAATGAGCACAGATAAAGTTCCTTAAGCCAAATATGGAATAGACAAGAGCTACTCCTTGCTAAACGAAATGGACTCAACACCCCATATTAAATGCCTAAGAGTGTACCTGACTAGGAAGTATCTTAAAACCTATGGATTGCTATGTCTCCAAAAGAGAATCAAGCGTGTGTACAGGGGCATAAACGCAGCAGTGATAGGACTGGAGAGGTTCGGTGAGCAAATGAAGACCCTTTGAAGTCATATTGCATGGAATCCATTCCACGGGTCTCAACTCTCCAGGTTTAAGGTATTCTTCCTTCAGCTAAAACATGCATGTGGAACCCAGAGTATGATCAACCGTGTGATCGGGAGACGTGTTCCAATATGTGTCAGATTTCGTCCCCTGGTACTCGGGTGCAACATTCCAGACGCTTTACTAACACTCTCCCGACTTGGAGAGTCAGTGCCTTTAACCTCCTGTTTGGCCCAGTTTGCAATTTCTGCGGAAGATGAACAGGAATAGGGAGAACCAATGAGAGACTAGCTGGAGGTGTCTGGACGGGCAAATTTAACTCTCATTTCCCACCAGGAAGAGGAATTAACCAAAGGCTCAGCGTGCCGTGCCGGAACCAGATTAGGGCCTGAAGCCATCCTGCGGTGTTGCGGCCAGCTCACAAGAAAGCGACATGAAGAAAGGAGCTCAGGGGCACTGTAATTCACAAACCTGCAGAGTTATAAATGACAGCTATCGTCCAAAAATATACTGAAGTAAGGCTGCCAAGAGGACTTGAAAGCGGGGCAGAATTGCAGGAAACCGATTTCAGGAGGTAGACTGGAATTGCATTTAAAGCATAGGAAAAGAGGCAGAACGTCCACAATGATGCACTTGGCCAAAAAGGGCGTATGCGTTTTTTCCTGAATATATTCAGGAAAAAACGCATACGCCCTTTTTGGCCAACCAAGCAAGCTTGCAAAGGAAATCTGCACTACAGTGAAGTCTCACTTCCCCCCGGTCAAAAGGGCCATCTGAAAAAAGTGTAAAATCCAGAAAGGCAGGACAGGCCATGGAGAACTGGGAGCCTTGTTATGCTGATGGGCGGGATGTAAATTGCCAACAGCCACTCGGGAGAAGTGTATGGTGTTTCCTGAAACATCTAAAAAACAAAGCAACAGAGCCTAGGGCACTTCCACTTATGGTCCTATAGCTTAGGGAAATTAAAATCAAAAGACACAGCCACCCCAAAGGTTGGGACGGCTCTGTTTACAAGAACCTGGTTTACGGTACAAGTTCAATATCGCAGAAAGTGAAAAATGGATAAAGAGGTTGTGGTACTTACGTACAATGCAATATCACTCAGCAATGAAATCTATGTCATCAGGCCCGTAGCAGCATAATGAGTGGATTCAGGTACGATGATTCTAACTGAAATAAGTCACACAGAAAAAGAAACATCATAAGATATCACTAATACACGGAATGTAAACTTGGCTACACAGGAACTGAATTACAAAACAGAACAGGGTCTCAAATTTAGAAAAGCAACTTATGCTTGCTTAAGGGGAAAGGTGAGTTGGGGTGCTGCATAAAACCAGAGATTGAAATGAGCACAGATAAAGTTCCTTAAGCCAAATATGGAATAGACAAGAGCTACTCCTTGCTCAACGAAATGGACTCAACACCCCATATTAAATGCCTAAGAGTGTACCTGACTAGGAAGTATCTTAAAACCTATGGATTGCTATGTCTCCGAAAGAGAATCAAGCGTGTGTGCAGGGGCATAAACGCAGCAGTGATAGGATTGGAGAGGTTCGGTGAGCAAATGAAGACCCTTTGAAGTCATATTGCATGGTACCCATTCCACGGGTCTCAACTCTCCAAGTTTAAGGTATTCTTCCTTCAGCTAAAACGTGCATTTGGAAGCCAGAGTATGATCAACCGTGTGATCGGGAGACGTGTTCAAATATGTCTCCGTTTTCGTCCCCTGTTACTCGGGTGCAACATTCCAGACGCTTTACTAACACTCTCCCGACTTGGAGAGTCAGTGCCTTTAACCTCCTGTTTGGCCCAGTTTGCAATTTCTGCGGAAGATGAACAGGAATATGCAGAACCAATGACAGACTTGATGGAGGTGTCTGGATGGGCAAGTTTAACTCTCATTTCGCACCAGGAAGAGGAATTAACCAAAGGCTCAGCGTGCCGTGCCGGAACCAGATTAGGGCCTGAAGCAATCCTGCGGTGTTGCGGCAGGCTCACGAGAAAGTGAGTTGAAGAAAGGAGCTCAGGGGCACTGTAATTCACAAACCTGCAGAGTTATAAATGACAGCTATCGTCCAAAAATATACTGAAGTAAGGCTGCCAAGAGGACTTGAAAGCGGGGCAGAATTGCAGGAAACCGATTTCAGGAGGTAGACGAATTGCATTTAAAGCATAGGAAAAGAGGCAGAACGTCCACAATGATGCACTTGGCCAAAAAGGGCGTATGCGTTTTTTCCTGAATATATTCAGGAAAAAACGCATACGCCCTTTTTGGCCAACCAAGCAAGCTTGCAAAGGAAATCTGCACTACAATGAAGTGTCACTTCCCCCCGGTCAAAAGGGCCATCTGAAAAAAGTGTAAAATCCAGAAAGGCAGGACAGGCCATGGAGAACTGGGAGCCTTGTTATGCTGATGGGCGGGATGTAAATTGCCAACAGCCACTCGGGAGAAGTGTATGGTGTTTCCTGAAACATCTAAAAAACAAAGCAACAGAGCCTAGGGCACTTCCACTTATGGTCCTATAGCTTAGGGAAATTAAAATCAAAAGAGACAGCCACCCCAATGGTTGGGACGGCTCTGTTTACAAGAACCTGGTTTACGGTACAAGTTCAATATCGCAGAAAGTGAAAAATGGATAAAGAAGTTGTGGTACTTACGTACAATGCAATATAACTCAGCAATGAAATCTATGTCATCAGGCCCGTAGCAGCATAATGAGTGGATTCAGGTACGATGATTCTAACTGAAATAAGTCACACAAAAAAAGAAACATCATAAGATATCACTAATACACGGAATGTAAACTTGGCTACACAGGAACTGAATTACAAAACAGAACAGGGTCTCAAATTTAGAAAACCAACTTATGCTTGCTTAAGGGGAAAGGTGAGTTGGGGTGCTGCATAAAACCAGAGATTGAAATGAGCACAGATAAAGTTCCTTAAGCCAAATATGGAATAGACAAGAGCTACTCCTTGCTCAACGAAATGGATTCAACACCCCATATTAAACACCTAAGAATGTACCTGACTAGGAAGTATCTTAAAACCTATGGATTGCTATGTCTCCAAAAGAGAATCAAGCGTGTGTACAGGGGCATAAACGCAGCAGTGATAGGACTGGAGAGGTTCGGTGAGCAAATGAAGACCCTTTGAAGTCATATTGCATGGTACCCATTCCACGGGTCTCAACTCTCCAGGTTTAAGGTATTCTTCCTTCAGCTAAAACATGCATGTGGAACCAAGAGTATGATCAACCGTGTGATCGGGAGACGTGTTCCAATATGTCTCAGTTTTCGTCCCCTGGTACTCGGGTGCAACATTCCAGACGCTTTACTAACACTCTCCCGACTTAGAGAGTCAGTGCCTTTAACCTCCTGTTTGGCCCAGTTTGCAATTTCTGCGGAAGATGAACAGGAATAGGCAGAACCAATGACAGACTAGCTGGAGGTGTCTGGACGGGCAAATTTAACTCTCATTTCCCACCAGGAAGAGGAATTAACCAAAGGCTCAGCGTGCCGTGCCGGAACCAGATTAGGGCCTGAAGCAATCCTGCGGTGTTGCGGCCAGCTCACGAGAAAGCGAGTTGAAGAAAGGAGCTCAGGGGCACTGTAATTCACAAACCTGCAGAGTTATAAATGACAGCTATCGTCCAAAAATATACTGAAGTAAGGCTGCCAAGAGGACTTGAAAGCGGGGCAGAATTGCAGGAAACCGATTTCAGGAGGTAGACTGGAATTGCATTTAAAGCATAGGAAAAGAGGCAGAACGTCCACAATGATGCACTTGGCCAAAAAGGGCGTATGCGTTTTTTCCTGAATATATTCAGGAAAAAACGCATACGCCCTTTTTGGCCAACCAAGCAAGCTTGCAAAGGAAATCTGCACTACAATGAAGTCTCACTTCCCCCCGGTCCAAAGTGCCTTCTGAAAAAAGTGTAAAATCCAGAAAGGCAGGACAGGCCATGGAGAACTGGGAGCCTTGTTATGCTGATGGGCGGGATGTCAATTGCCAACAGCCACTCGGGAGAAGTGTATGGTGTTTCCTGAAACATATAAAAAACAAAGCAACAGAGCCTAGGGCACTTCCACTTATGGTTCTATAGCTTAGGGAAATTAAAATCAAAAGACACAGCCACCCCAAAGGTTGGGACGGCTCTGTTTACAAGAACCTGGTTTACGGTACAAGTTCAATATCGCAGAGAGTGAAAAATGGATAAAGAAGTTGTGGTACTTACGTACAATGCAGTATCACTCAGCAAGGAAATCTATGTCATCAGGCCCGTAGCAGCATAATGAGTGGATTCAGGTACGATGATTCTAACTGAAATAAGTCACACAGAAAAAGAAACATCATAAAATATCACTAATACACGGAATGTAAACTTGGCTACACAGGAACTGAATTACAAAACAGAACAGGGTCTCAAATTTAGAAAACAAACTTATGCTTGCTTAAGGGGAAAGGTGAGTTGGGGTGCTGCATAAAACCAGAGACTGAAATGAGCACAGATAAAGTTCCTGAAGCCAAATATGGAATAGACAAGAGTTACTCCTTGCTCAACGAAATGGACTCAACACCCCATATTAAATGCCTAAGAGTGTACCTGACTAGGAAGTATCTTAAAACCTATGGATTGCTATGTCTCCGAAAGAGAATCAAGCGTGTGTACAGGGGCATAAACGCAGCAGTGATAGGACTGGAGAGGTTCGGTGAGCAAATGAAGACCCTTTGAAGTCATATTGCATGGTACCCATTCCACGGGTCTCAACTCTCCAGGTTTAAGGTATTCTTCCTTCAGCTAAAACATGCATGTGGAACCCAGAGTATGATCAACCGTGTGATCGGGAGACGTGTTCCAATATGTGTCAGGTTTCGTCCCCTGGTACTCGGGTGCAACATTCCAGACGCTTTACTAACACTCTCCCGACTTGGAGAGTCAGTGCCTTTAACCTCCTGTTTGGCCCAGTTTGCAATTTCTGCGGAAGATGAACAGGAATAGGGAGAACCAATGACAGACTAGCTGGAGGTGTCTGGACGGGCAAATTTAACTCTCATTTCCCACCAGGAAGAGGAATTAACCAAAGGCTCAGCGTGCCGTGCCGGAACCAGATTAGGGCCTGAAGCCATCCTGCGGTGTTGCGGCCAGCTCACGAGAAAGCGAGTTGAAGAAAGGAGCTCAGGGGCACTGTAATTCACAAACCTGCAGAGTTATAAATGACAGCTATCGTCCAAAAATATACTGAAGTAAGGCTGCCAAGAGGACTTGAAAGCGGGGCAGAATTGCAGGAAACTGATTTCAGGAGGTAGACTGGAATTGCATTTAAAGCATAGGAAAAGAGGCAGAACGTCCGCAATGATGCACTTGTCCAAAAAGGGCGTAAGCGTTTTTTCCTGAATATATTCAGGAAAAAACGCATACGCACTTTTTGGCCAACCAAGCAAGCTTGCAAAGGAAATCTGCACTACAATGAAGTCTCACTTCCCCCCGGTCAAAAGGGCCATCTGAAAAAAGTGTAAAATCCAGAAAGGCAGGACAGGTCATGGAGAACTGGGAGCCTTGTTATGCTGATGGGCGGGATGTAAATTGCCAACAGCCACTCGGGAGAAGTGTATGGTGTTTCCTGAAACATCTAAAAAACAAAGCAACAGAGCCTAGGGCACTTCCACTTATGGTCCTATAGCTTAGGGAAATTAAAATCAAAAGACACAGCCACCCCAAAGGTTGGGACGGCTCTGTTTACAAGAACCTGGTTTACGGTACAAGTTCAATATCGCAGAAAGTGAAAAATGGATAAAGAAGTTGTGGTACTTACGTACAATGCAGTATCACTCAGCAATGAAATCTATGTCATCAGGCCCGTAGCAGCATAATGAGTGGATTCAGGTATGATGATTCTAACTGAAATAAGTCACACAGAAAAAGAAACATCATAAGATATCACTAATACACGGAATGTAAACTTGGCTACACAGGAACTGAATTACAAAACAGAACAGGGTCTCAAATTTAGAAAACCAACTTATGCTTGCTTAAGGGGAAAGGTGAGTTGGGGTGCTGCATAAAACCAGAGATTGAAATGAGCACAGATAAAGTTCCTTAAGCCAAATATGGAATAGACAAGAGCTACTCCTTGCTCAACGAAATGGATTCAACACCCCATATTAAACACCTAAGAATGTACCTGAATAGGAAGTATCTTAAAACCTATGGATTGCTATGTCTCCAAAAGAGAATGAAGCGTGTGTGCAGGGGCATAAACGCAGCAGTGATAGGATTGGAGAGGTTCGGTGAGCAAATGAAGACCCTTTGAAGTCATATTGCATGGTACCCATTCCACGGGTCTCAACTCTCCAGGTTTAAGGTATTCTTCCTTCAGCTAAAACATGCATGTGGAACCCAGAGTATGATCAACCGTGTGATCGGGAGACGTGTTCCAATATGTCTCAGTTTTCGTCCCCTAGTACTCGGGTGCAACATTCCAGACGCTTTACTAACACTCTCCCGGCTTGGAGAGTCAGTGCCTGTAACCTCCTGTTTGGCCCAGTTTGCAATTTCTGCGGAAGATGAACAGGAATAGGCAGAACCAATGACAGACTAGCTGGAGGTGTCTGGACGGGCAAATTTAACTCTCATTTCGCACCAGGAAGAGGAATTAACCAAAGGCTAAGCGTGCCATGCCGGAACCAGATTAGGGCCTGAAGCAATCTTGCGGTGTTGTGGCCAGCTCACGAGAAAGCGAGTTGAAGAAAGGAGCTCAGGGGCACTGTAATTCACAAAGCTGCAGAGTTATAAATGACAGCTATCGTCCAAAAATATACTGAAGTAAGGCTGCCAAGAGGACTTGAAAGCGGGGCAGAATTGCAGGAAACCGATTTCAGGAGGTAGACGAATTGCATTTAAAGCATAGGAAAAGAGGCAGAACGTCCACAATGATGCACTTGGCCAAAAAGGGCGTATGCGTTTTTTCCTGAATATATTCAGGAAAAAACGCATACGCCCTTTTTGGCCAACCAAGCAAGCTTGCAAAGGAAATCTGCACTACAATGAAGTGTCACTTCCCCCCGGTCAAAAGGGCCATCTGAAAAAAGTGTAAAATCCAGAAAGGCAGGACAGGCCATGGAGAACTGGGAGCCTTGTTATGCTGATGGGCGGGATGTAAATTGCCAACAGCCACTCGGGAGAAGTGTATGGTGTTTCCTGAAACATCTAAAAAACAAAGCAACAGAGCCTAGGGCACTTCCACTTATGGTCCTATAGCTTAGGGAAATTAAAATCAAAAGAGACAGCCACCCCAATGGTTGGGACGGCTCTGTTTACAAGAACCTGGTTTACGGTACAAGTTCAATATCGCAGAAAGTGAAAAATGGATAAAGAAGTTGTGGTACTTACGTACAATGCAATATAACTCAGCAATGAAATCTATGTCATCAGGCCCGTAGCAGCATAATGAGTGGATTCAGGTACGATGATTCTAACTGAAATAAGTCACACAAAAAAAGAAACATCATAAGATATCACTAATACACGGAATGTAAACTTGGCTACACAGGAACTGAATTACAAAACAGAACAGGGTCTCAAATTTAGAAAACCAACTTATGCTTGCTTAAGGGGAAAGGTGAGTTGGGGTGCTGCATAAAACCAGAGATTGAAATGAGCACAGATAAAGTTCCTTAAGCCAAATATGGAATAGACAAGAGCTACTCCTTGCTCAACGAAATGGATTCAACACCCCATATTAAACACCTAAGAATGTACCTGACTAGGAAGTATCTTAAAACCTATGGATTGCTATGTCTCCAAAAGAGAATCAAGCGTGTGTACAGGGGCATAAACGCAGCAGTGATAGGACTGGAGAGGTTCGGTGAGCAAATGAAGACCCTTTGAAGTCATATTGCATGGTACCCATTCCACGGGTCTCAACTCTCCAGGTTTAAGGTATTCTTCCTTCAGCTAAAACATGCATGTGGAACCAAGAGTATGATCAACCGTGTGATCGGGAGACGTGTTCCAATATGTCTCAGTTTTCGTCCCCTGGTACTCGGGTGCAACATTCCAGACGCTTTACTAACACTCTCCCGACTTAGAGAGTCAGTGCCTTTAACCTCCTGTTTGGCCCAGTTTGCAATTTCTGCGGAAGATGAACAGGAATAGGCAGAACCAATGACAGACTAGCTGGAGGTGTCTGGACGGGCAAATTTAACTCTCATTTCCCACCAGGAAGAGGAATTAACCAAAGGCTCAGCGTGCCGTGCCGGAACCAGATTAGGGCCTGAAGCAATCCTGCGGTGTTGCGGCCAGCTCACGAGAAAGCGAGTTGAAGAAAGGAGCTCAGGGGCACTGTAATTCACAAACCTGCAGAGTTATAAATGACAGCTATCGTCCAAAAATATACTGAAGTAAGGCTGCCAAGAGGACTTGAAAGCGGGGCAGAATTGCAGGAAACCGATTTCAGGAGGTAGACTGGAATTGCATTTAAAGCATAGGAAAAGAGGCAGAACGTCCACAATGATGCACTTGGCCAAAAAGGGCGTATGCGTTTTTTCCTGAATATATTCAGGAAAAAACGCATACGCCCTTTTTGGCCAACCAAGCAAGCTTGCAAAGGAAATCTGCACTACAATGAAGTCTCACTTCCCCCCGGTCCAAAGTGCCTTCTGAAAAAAGTGTAAAATCCAGAAAGGCAGGACAGGCCATGGAGAACTGGGAGCCTTGTTATGCTGATGGGCGGGATGTCAATTGCCAACAGCCACTCGGGAGAAGTGTATGGTGTTTCCTGAAACATATAAAAAACAAAGCAACAGAGCCTAGGGCACTTCCACTTATGGTTCTATAGCTTAGGGAAATTAAAATCAAAAGACACAGCCACCCCAAAGGTTGGGACGGCTCTGTTTACAAGAACCTGGTTTACGGTACAAGTTCAATATCGCAGAGAGTGAAAAATGGATAAAGAAGTTGTGGTACTTACGTACAATGCAGTATCACTCAGCAAGGAAATCTATGTCATCAGGCCCGTAGCAGCATAATGAGTGGATTCAGGTACGATGATTCTAACTGAAATAAGTCACACAGAAAAAGAAACATCATAAAATATCACTAATACACGGAATGTAAACTTGGCTACACAGGAACTGAATTACAAAACAGAACAGGGTCTCAAATTTAGAAAACAAACTTATGCTTGCTTAAGGGGAAAGGTGAGTTGGGGTGCTGCATAAAACCAGAGACTGAAATGAGCACAGATAAAGTTCCTGAAGCCAAATATGGAATAGACAAGAGTTACTCCTTGCTCAACGAAATGGACTCAACACCCCATATTAAATGCCTAAGAGTGTACCTGACTAGGAAGTATCTTAAAACCTATGGATTGCTATGTCTCCGAAAGAGAATCAAGCGTGTGTACAGGGGCATAAACGCAGCAGTGATAGGACTGGAGAGGTTCGGTGAGCAAATGAAGACCCTTTGAAGTCATATTGCATGGTACCCATTCCACGGGTCTCAACTCTCCAGGTTTAAGGTATTCTTCCTTCAGCTAAAACATGCATGTGGAACCCAGAGTATGATCAACCGTGTGATCGGGAGACGTGTTCCAATATGTGTCAGGTTTCGTCCCCTGGTACTCGGGTGCAACATTCCAGACGCTTTACTAACACTCTCCCGACTTGGAGAGTCAGTGCCTTTAACCTCCTGTTTGGCCCAGTTTGCAATTTCTGCGGAAGATGAACAGGAATAGGGAGAACCAATGACAGACTAGCTGGAGGTGTCTGGACGGGCAAATTTAACTCTCATTTCCCACCAGGAAGAGGAATTAACCAAAGGCTCAGCGTGCCGTGCCGGAACCAGATTAGGGCCTGAAGCCATCCTGCGGTGTTGCGGCCAGCTCACGAGAAAGCGAGTTGAAGAAAGGAGCTCAGGGGCACTGTAATTCACAAACCTGCAGAGTTATAAATGACAGCTATCGTCCAAAAATATACTGAAGTAAGGCTGCCAAGAGGACTTGAAAGCGGGGCAGAATTGCAGGAAACTGATTTCAGGAGGTAGACTGGAATTGCATTTAAAGCATAGGAAAAGAGGCAGAACGTCCGCAATGATGCACTTGTCCAAAAAGGGCGTAAGCGTTTTTTCCTGAATATATTCAGGAAAAAACGCATACGCACTTTTTGGCCAACCAAGCAAGCTTGCAAAGGAAATCTGCACTACAATGAAGTCTCACTTCCCCCCGGTCAAAAGGGCCATCTGAAAAAAGTGTAAAATCCAGAAAGGCAGGACAGGCCATGGAGAACTGGGAGCCTTGTTATGCTGATGGGCGGGATGTCAATTGCCAACAGCCACTCGGGAGAAGTGTATGGTGTTTCCTGAAACATCTAAAAAACAAAGCAACAGAGCCTAGGGCACTTCCACTTATGGTCCTATAGCTTAGGGAAATTAAAATCAAAAAGACACAGCCACCCCAAAGGTTGGGACGGCTCTGTTTACAAGAACCTGGTTTACGGTACAAGTTCAATATCGCAGAGTGAAAAATGGATAAAGAAGTTGTGGGACTTACGTACAATGCAGTATCACTCAGCAATGAAATCTATGTCATCAGGCCCGTAGCAGCATAATGAGTGGATTCAGGTATGATGATTCTAACTGAAATAAGTCACACAGGAAAAGAAACATCATAAGATATCACTAATACACGGAATGTAAACTTGGCTACACAGGAACTGAATTACAAAACAGAACAGGTTCTCAAATTTAGAAAACAAACTTATGCTTGCTTAAGGGGAAAGGTGAGTTGGGGTGCTGCATAAAACCAGAGATTGAAATGAGCACAGATAAAGTTCCTTAAGCCTAATATGGAATAGACAAGAGCTACTCCTTGCTCAACGAAATGGATTCAACACCCCATATTAAACACCTAAGAATATACCTGACTAGGAAGTATCTTAAAACCTATGGATTGCTATGTCTCCGAAAGAGAATCAAGCGTGTGTACAGGGGCATAAACGCAGCAGTGATAGGACTGGAGAGGTTCGGTGAGCAAATGAAGACCCTTTGAAGTCATATTGCATGGTACCCATTCCACGGGTCTCAACTCTCCAGGTTTAAGGTATTCTTCCTTCAGCTAAAACATGCATGTGGAACCCAGAGTATGATCAACCGTGTGATCGGGAGACGTGTTCCAATATGTCTCAGTTTTCGTCCCCTGGTACTCGGGTGCAACATTCCAGACGCTTTACTAACACTCTCCCGACTTGGAGAGTCAGTGCCTTTAACCTCCTGTTTGGCCCAGTTTGCAATTTCTGCGGAAGATGAACAGGAATAGGGAGAACCAATGACAGACTAGCTGGAGGTGTCTGGACGGGCAAATTTAACTCTCATTTCCCACCAGGAAGAGGAATTAACCAAAGGCTCAGCGTGCCGTGCCGGAACCAGATTAGGGCCTGAAGCCATCCTGCGGTGTTGCGGCCAGCTCACAAGAAAGCGAGTTGAAGAAAGGAGCTCAGGGGCACTGTAATTCACAAACCTGCAGAGTTATAAATGACAGCTATCGTCCAAAAATATACTGAAGTAAGGCTGCCAAGAGGACTTGAAAGCGGGGCAGAATTGCAGGAAACCGATTTCAGGAGGTAGACTGGAATTGCATTGAAAGCATAGGAAAAGAGGCAGAACGTCCACAATGATGCACTTGGCCAAAAAGGGCGTATGCGTTTTTTCCTGAATATATTCAGGAAAAAACGCATACGCCCTTTTTGGCCAACCAAGCAAGCTTGCAAAGGAAATCTGCACTACAATGAAGTCTCACTTCCCCCCGGTCAAAAGGGCCATCTGAAAAAAGTGTAAAATCCAGAAAGGCAGGACAGGCCATGGAGAACTGGGAGCCTTGTTATGCTGATGGGCGGGATGTAAATTGCCAACAGCCACTCGGGAGAAGTGTATGGTGTTTCCTGAAACATCTAAAAAACAAAGCAACAGAGCCTAGGGCACTTCCACTTATGGTCCTATAGCTTAGGGAAATTAAAATCAAAAAGACACAGCCACCCCAAAGGTTGGGACGGCTCTGTTTACAAGAACCTGGTTTACGGTACAAGTTCAATATCGCAGAGAGTGAAAAATGTATAAAGTAGGTGTGGTACTTACGTACAATGCAGTATCACTCAGCAATGAAATCTATGTCATCAGGCCCGTAGCAGCATAATGAGTGGATTCAGGTATGATGATTCTAACTGAAATAAGTCACACAGAAAAAGAAACATCATAAGATATCACTAATACACGGAATGTAAACTTGGCTACACAGGAACTGAATTACAAAACAGAACAGGTTCTCAAATTTAGAAAACCAACTTATGCTTGCTTAAGGGGAAAGGTGAGTTGGGGTGCTGCATAAAACCAGAGATTGAAATGAGCACAGATAAAGTTCCTTAAGCCAAATATGGAATAGACAAGAGCTACTCCTTGCTCAACGAAATGGATTCAACACCCCATATTAAACACCTAAGAATATACCTGACTAGGAAGTATCTTAAAACCTATGGATTGCTATGTCTCCGAAAGAGAATCAAGCGTGTGTACAGGTGCATAAACGCAGCAGTGATAGGATTGGAGAGGTTCGGTGAGCAAATGAAGACCCTTTGAAGTCATATTGCATGGTACCCATTCCACGGGTCTCAACTCTCCAGGTTTAAGGTATTCTTCCTTCAGCTAAAACATGCATGTGGAACCCAGAGTATGATCAACCATGTGATCGGGAGACGTGTTCCAATATGTGTCAGTTTTCGTCCCCTGATACTCGGGTGCAACATTCCAGACGCTTTACTAACACTCTCCCGACTTGGAGAGTCAGTGCCTTTAACCTCCTGTTTGGCCCAGTTTGCAATTTCTGCGGAAGATGAACAGGAATAGGGAGAACAAATGACAGACCAGATGGAGGTGTCTGGACGGGCAAATTTAACTCTCATTTCGCACCAGGAAGAGGAATTAACCAAAGGCTCAGCGTGCCGTGCCGGAACCAGATTAGGGCCTGAAGCCATCCTGCAGTGTTGCGGCCAGCTCACGAGAAAGCGAGTTGAAGAAAGGAGCTCAGGGGCACTGTAATTCACAAACCTGCAGAGTTATAAATGACAGCTATCGTCCAAAAATATACTGAAGTAAGGCTGCCAAGAGGACTTGAAAGCGGGGCAGAATTGCAGGAAACCGATTTCAGGAGGTAGACTGGAATTGCATTTAAAGCATAGGAAAAGAGGCAGAACGACCACAATGATGCACTTGGCCAAAAAGCGCGTATGCGTTTTTTCCTGAATATATTCAGGAAAAAACGCATACGCCCTTTTTGGCCAACCAAGCAAGCTTGCAAAGGAAATCTGCACTACAATGAAGTCTCACTTCCCCCCGGTCAAAAGGGCCATCTGAAAAAAGTGTAAAATCCAGAAAGGCAGGACAGGCCATGGAGAACTGGGAGCCTTGTTATGCTGATGGGCGGGATGTCAATTGCCAACAGCCACTCGGGAGAAGTGTATGGTGTTTCCTGAAACATCTAAAAAACAAAGCAACAGAGCCTAGGGCACTTCCACTTATGGTCCTATAGCTTAGGGAAATTAAAATCAAAAAGACACAGCCACCCCAAAGGTTGGGACGGCTCTGTTTACAAGAACCTGGTTTACGGTACAAGTTCAATATCGCAGAAAGTGAAAAATGGATAAAGAAGTTGTGGTACTTACGTACAATGCAGTATCACTCAGCAATGAAATCTATGTCATCAGGCCCATAGCAGCATAATGAGTGGATTCAGGTATGATGATTCAAACTGAAATAAGTCACACAGAAAAAGAAACATCATAAGATATCACTAATACACGGAATGTAAACTTGGCTACACAGGAACTGAATTACAAAACAGAACAGGGTCTCCAATTTAGAAACCCAACTTATGCTTGCTTAAGGGGAAAGGTGAGTTGGGGTGCTGCATAAAACCAGAGATTGAAATGAGCACAGATAAAGTTCCTTAAGCCAAATATGGAATAGACAAGAGCTACTCCTTGCTCAACGAAATGGATTCAACACCGCATATTAAACACCTAAGAATGTACCTGACTAGGAAGTATCTTAAATCCTATGGATTGCTATGTCTCCAAAAGAAAATCAAGCGTGTGTGCAGGGGCATAATTGCAGCAGTGATAGGATTGGAGAGGTTCAGTGAGCAAATGAAGACCCTTTGAAGTCATATTGCATGGTACCCATTCCACGGGTCTCAACTCTCCAGGTTTAAGGTATTCTACCTTCAGCTAAAACATGCATGTGGAACCCAGAGTATGATCAACCGTGTGATCGGTAGACGTGTTCCAATATGTGTCAGTTTTCATCCCCTGGTACTCGGGTGCAACATTCCAGACGCTTTACTAACACTCTCCCGACTTGGAGAGTCAGTGCCTTTAACCTCCTGTTTGGCCCAGTTTGCAATTTCTGCGGAAGATGAACAGGAATAGGGAGAACCAATGACAGACTAGATGGAGGTGTCTGGATGGGCAAATTTAACTCTCATTTCGCACCAGGAAGAGGAATTAACCAAAGGCTCAGCGTGCCATGCCGGAACCAGATTAGGGCCTGAAGCCATCCTGCGGTGTTGCGGCCAGCTCACGAGAAAGCGAGTTGAAGAAAGGAGCTCAGGGGCACTGTAATTCACAAACCTGCAGAGTTATAAATGACAACTATCGTCCAAAAATATACTGAAGTAAGGCTGCCAAGAGGACTTGAAAGCGGGGCAGAATTGCAGGAAACCGATTTCAGGAGGTAGACTGGAATTGCATTTAAAGCATAGGAAAAGAGGCAGAACGTCCACAATGACGCACTTGGCCAAAAAGGGCGTATGCATTTTTTCCTGAATATATTCAGGAAAAAACGCATACGCCCTTTTTGGCCAACCAAGCAAGCTTGCAAAGGAAATCTGCACTACAATGAAGTCTCACTTCCCCCCGGTCAAAAGGGCCATCTGAAAAAAGTGTAAAATCCAGAAAGGCAGGACAGGCAATGGAGAACTGGGAGCCTTGTTATGCTGATGGGCGGGATGTCAATTGCCAACAGCCACTCGGGAGAAGTGTATGGTGTTTCCTGAAACATCTAAAAAACAAAGCAACAGAGCCTAGGGCACTTCCACTTATGGTCCTATAGCTTAGGGAAATTAAAATCAAAAAGACACAGCCACCCCAAAGGTTGGGACGGCTCTGTTTACAAGAACCTGGTTTACGGTACAAGTTCAATATCGCAGAAAGTGAAATATGGATAAAGAAGTTGTGATACTTACGTACAATGCAGTATCACTCAGCAAGGAAATCTATGTCATCAGGCCCGTAGCAGCATAATGAGTGGATTCAGGTATGATGATTCTAACTGAAATAAGTCACACAGAAAAAGAAACATCATAAGATATCACTAATACACGGAATGAAAACTTGGCTACACAGGAACTGAATTACAAAACAGAATAGGGTCTCAAATTTAGAAAACAAACTTATGCTTGCTTAAGGGGAAAGGTGAGTTGGGGTGCTGCATAAAACCAGAGATTGAAATGAGCACAGATAAAGTTCCTTAAGCCAAATATGGAATAGACAAGAGCTACTCCTTGCTCAACGAAATGGATTCAACACCGCATATTAAACACCTAAGAATGTACCTGACTAGGAAGTATCTTAAAACCTATGGATTGCTATGTCTCCGAAAGAGAATCAAGCGTGTGTGCAGGGGCATAAACGCAGCAGTGATAGGATTGGAGAGGTTCGGTGAGCAAGTGAAGACCCTTTGAAGTCATATTGCATGGTACCCATTCCACGGGTCTCAACTCTCCAGGTTTAAGGTATTCTTCCTTCAGCTAAAACATGCATGTGGAACCCAGAGTATGATCAACTGTGTGATCGGGAGACGTGTTCCAATATGTGTCAGTTTTCGTCCCCTGGTACTCGGGTGCAACATTCCAGACGCTTTACTGACACTCTCCCGACTTGGAGAGTCAGTGCCTTTAACCTCCTGTTTGGCCCAGTTTGCAATTTCTGCGGAAGATGAACAGGAATAGGGAGAACCAATGACAGACTAGCTGGAGGTGTCTGGACGGGCAAATTTAACTCTCATTTCCCACCAGGAAGAGGAATTAACCAAAGGCTCAGCGTGCCGTGCCGGAACCAGATTAGGGCCTGAAGCCATCCTGCGGTGTTGCGGCCAGCTCACGAGAAAGCGAGTTGAAGAAAGGAGCTCAGGGGCACTGTAATTCACAAACCTGCAGAGTTATAAATGACAGCTATCGTCCAAAAATATACTGAAGTAAGGCTGCCAAGAGGACTTGAAAGCAGGGCAGAATTGCAGGAAACCGATTTCAGGAGGTAGACTGGAATTGCATTTAAAGCATAGGAAAAGAGGCAGAACGTCCACAATGATGCACTTGGCCAAAAAGGGCGTATGCGTTTTTTCCTGAATATATTCAGGAAAAAACGCATACGCCCTTTTTGGCCAACCAAGCAAGCTTGCAAAGGAAATCTGCACTACAATGAAGTCTCACTTCCCCCCGGTCAAAAGGGCCATCTGAAAAAAGTGTAAAATCCAGAAAGGCAGGACAGGCCATGGAGAACTGGGAGCCTTGTTATGCTGATGGGCGGGATGTCAATTGCCAACAGCCACTCGGGAGAAGTGTATGGTGTTTCCTGAAACATCTAAAAAACAAAGCAACAGAGCCTAGGGCACTTCCACTTATGGTCCTATAGCTTAGGGAAATTAAAATCAAAAAGACACAGCCACCCCAAAAGTTGGGACGGCTCTGTTTACAAGAACCTGGTTTACGGTACAAGTTCAATATCGCAGAAAGTGAAAAATGGATAAAGAAGTTGTGGGACTTACGTACAATGCAGTATCACTCAGCAATGAAATCTATGTCATCAGGCCCGTAGCAGCATAATGAGTGGATTCAGGTATGATGATTCTAACTGAAATAAGTCACACAGGAAAAGAAACATCATAAGATATCACTAATACACGGAATGTAAACTTGGCTACATAGGAACTGAATTACAAAACAGAACAGGGTCTCCAATTTAGAAAACCAACTTATGCTTGCTTAAGGGGAAAGGTGAGTTGGGGTGCTGCATAAAACCAGAGATTGAAATGAGCACAGATAAAGTTCCTTAAGCCAAATATGGAATAGACAAGAGCTACTCCTTGCTCAACGAAATGGATTCAACACCGCATATTAAACACCTAAGAATGTACCTGACTAGGAAGTATCTTACATCCTATGGATTGCTATGTCTCCAAAAGAAAATCAAGCGTGTGTGCAGGGGCATAATTGCAGCAGTGATAGGATTGGAGAGGTTCAGTGAGCAAATGAAGACCCTTTGAAGTCATATTGCATGGTACCCATTCCACGGGTCTCAACTCTCCAGGTTTAAGGTATTCTACCTTCAGCTAAAACATGCATGTGGAACCCAGAGTATGATCAACCGTGTGATCGGGAGACGTGTTCCAATATGTGTCAGTTTTCGTCCCCTGGTACTCGGGTGCAACATTCCAGACGCTTTACTAACACTCTCCCGACTTGGAGAGTCAGTGCCTTTAACCTCCTGTTTGGCCCAGTTTGCAATTTCTGCGGAAGATGAACAGGAATAGGGAGAACCAATGACAGACTAGATGGAGGTGTCTGGATGGGCAAATTTAACTCTCATTTCGCACCAGGAAGAGGAATTAACCAAAGGCTCAGCGTGCCATGCCGGAACCAGATTAGGGCCTGAAGCAATCCTGCGGTGTTGCGGCCAGCTCACGAAAAAGCGAGTTGAAGAAAGGAGCTCAGGGGCACTGTAATTCACAAACCTGCAGAGTTATAAATGACAGCTATCGTCCAAAAATATACTGAAGTAAGGCTGCCAAGAGGACTTGAAAGCGGGGCAGAATTGCAGGAAACCGATTTCAGGAGGTAGACTGGAATTGCATTTAAAGCATAGGAAAAGAGGCAGAACGTCCACAATGATGCACTTGGCCAAAAAGGGCGTATGCGTTTTTTCCTGAATATATTCAGGAAAAAACGCATACGCCCTTTTTGGCCAACCAAGCAAGCTTGCAAAGGAAATCTGCACTACAATGAAGTCTCACTTCCCCCCGGTCAAAAGGGCCATCTGAAAAAAGTGTAAAATCCAGAAAGGCAGGACAGGCCATGGAGAACTGGGAGCCTTGTTATGCTGATGGGCGGGATGTCAATTGCCAACAGCCACTCGGGAGAAGTGTATGGTGTTTCCTGAAACATCTAAAAAACAAAGCAACAGAGCCTAGGGCACTTCCACTTATGGTCCTATAGCTTAGGGAAATTAAAATCAAAAAGACACAGCCACCCCAAAGGTTGGGACGGCTCTGTTTACAAGAACCTGGTTTATGGTACAAGTTCAATATCGCAGAAAGTGAAAAATGGATAAAGAAGTTGTGGTACTTACGTACAATGCAGTATCACTCAGCAATGAAATCTATGTCATCAGGCCCATAGCAGCATAATGAGTGGATTCAGGTATGATGATTCTAACTGAAATAAGTCACACAGGAAAAGAAACATCATAAGATATCACTAATACACTGAATGTAACCTTGGCTACACAGGAACTGAATTACAAAACAGAACAGGGTCTCAAATTTAGAAAACCAACTTATGCTTGCTTAAGGGGAAAGGTGAGTTGGGGTGCTGCATAAAACCAGAGATTGAAATGAGCACAGATAAAGTTCCTTAAGCCAAATATGGAATAGACAAGAGCTACTCCTTGCTCAACGAAATGGATTCAACACCCCATATTAAACACCGAAGAATATACCTGACTAGGAAGTATCTTAAAACCTATGGATTGCTATGTCTCCGAAAGAGAATCAAGCGTGTGTGCAGGGGCATAAACGCAGCAGTGATAGGATTGGAGAGGTTCGGTGAGCAAATGAAGACCCTTTGAAGTCATATTGCATGGTACCCATTCCACGGGTCTCAACTCTCCAGGTTTAAGGTATTCTTCCTCCAGCTAAAACATGCATGTGGAACCAAGAGTGTGATCAACCGTGTGATCGGGAGACGTGTTCCAATATGTGTCAGTTTTCGTCCCCTGGTACTCGGGTGCAACATTCCAGACGCTTTACTAACACTCTCCCGACTTGGAGAGTCAGTGCCTTTAACCTCCTGTTTGGCCCAGTTTGCAATTTCTGCGGAAGATGAACAGGAATAGGGAGAACCAATGACAGACTAGATGGAGGTGTCTGGATGGGCAAATTTAACTCTCATTTCGCACCAGGAAGAGGAATTAACCAAAGGCTCAGCGTGCCATGCCGGAACCAGATTAGGGCCTGAAGCAATCCTGCGGTGTTGCGGCCAGCTCACGAGAAAGCGAGTTGAAGAAAGGAGCTCAGGGGCACTGTAATTCACAAACCTGCAGAGTTATAAATGACAGCTATCGTCCAAAAATATACTGAAGTAAGGCTGCCAAGAGGACTTGAAAGCGGGGCAGAATTGCAGGAAACCGATTTCAGGAGGTAGACTGGAATTGCATTTAAAGCATAGGAAAAGAGGCAGAACGTCCACAATGATGCACTTGGCCAAAAAGGGCGTATGCGTTTTTTCCTGAATATATTCAGGAAAAAACGCATACGCCCTTTTTGGCCAACCAAGCAAGCTTGCAAAGGAAATCTGCACTACAATGAAGTCTCACTTCCCCCCGGTCAAAAGGGCCATCTGAAAAAAGTGTAAAATCCAGAAAGGCAGGACAGGCCATGGAGAACTGGGAGCCTTGTTATGCTGATGGGCGGGATGTCAATTGCCAACAGCCACTCGGGAGAAGTGTATGGTGTTTCCTGAAACATCTAAAAAACAAAGCAACAGAGCCTAGGGCACTTCCACTTATGGTCCTATAGCTTAGGGAAATTAAAATCAAAAGACACAGCCACCCCAAAGGTTGGGACGGCTCTGTTTACAAGAACCTGGTTTACGGTACAAGTTCAATATCGCAGAAAGTGAAAAATGGATAAAGAAGTTGTGGTACTTACGTACAATGCAGTATCACTCAGCAATGAAATCTATGTCATCAGGCCCGTAGCAGCATAATGAGTGGATTCAGGTACGATGATTCTAACTGAAATAAGTCACACAGGAAAAGAAACATCATAAGATATCACTAATACACGGAATGTAAACTTGGCTACACAGGAACTGAATTACAAAACAGAACAGGGTCTCAAATTTAGAAACCCAACTTATGCTTGCTTAAGGGGAAAGGTGAGTTGGGGTGCTGCATAAAACCAGAGATTGAAATGAGCACAGATAAAGTTCCTTAAGCCAAATATGGAATAGACAAGAGCTACTCCTTGCTCAACGAAATGGACTCAACACCCCAAATTAAATGCCTGAGAGTGTACCTGACTAGGAAGTATCTTAAAACCTATGGATTGCTATGTCTCCGAAAGAGAATCAAGCGTGTGTACAGGGGCATAAACGCAGCAGTGATAGGATTGGAGAGGTTCGGTGAGCAAATGAAGACCCTTTGAAGTCATATTGCATGGTACCCATTCCACGGGTCTCAACTCTCCAGGTTTAAGGTATTCTTCCTTCAGCTAAAACATGCATGTGGAACCCAGAGTATGATCAACCGTGTGATCGGGAGACGTGTTCCAATATGTCTCAGTTTTCGTCCCCTGGTACTCGGGTGCAACATTCCAGACGCTTTACTAACACTCTCCCGACTTGGAGAGTCAGTGCCTTTAACCTCCTGTTTGGCCCAGTTTGCAATTTCTGCGGAAGATGAACAGGAATAGGGAGAACCAATGACAGACTAGATGGAGGTGTCTGGATGGGCAAATTTAACTCTCATTTCGCACCAGGAAGAGGAATTAACCAAAGGCTCAGCGTGCCATGCCGGAACCAGATTAGGGCCTGAAGCAATCCTGCGGTGTTGCGGCCAGCTCACGAGAAATCGAGTTGAAGAAAGGAGCTCAGGGGCACTGTAATTCACAAACCTTCAGAGTTATAAATGACAGCTATCTTCCAAAAATATACTGAAGTAAGGCTGCAAGAGGACTTGAAAGCGGGGCAGAATTGCAGGAAACCGATTTCAGGAGGTAGACAGGAATTGCATTTAAAGCATAGGAAAAGAGGCAGAACGTCCACAATGATGCACTTGGCCAAAAAGGGCGTATGCGTTTTTTCCTGAATATATTCAGGAAAAACGCATACGCCCTTTTTGGCCCACCAAGCAAGCTTGCAAAGGAAATCTGCACTACAATGAAGTCTCACTTCCCCCCGGTCAAAAGGGCCATCTGAAAAAAGTGTAAAATCCAGAAAGGCAGGACAGGCCATGGAGAACTGGGAGCCTTGTTATGCTGATGGGCGGGATGTCAATTGCCAACAGCCACTCGGGAGAAGTGTATGGTGTTTCCTGAAACATCTAAAAAACAAAGCAACAGAGCCTAGGGCACTTCCACTTATGGTCCTATAGCTTAGGGAAATTAAAATCAAAAAGACACAGCCACCCCAAAAGTTGGGATGGCTCTGTTTACAAGAACCTGGTTTACGGTACAAGTTCAATATCGCAGAAAGTGAAAAATGGATAAAGAAGTTGTGGTACTTACGTACAATGCAGTATCACTCAGCAATGAAATCTATGTCATCAGGCCCGTAGCAGCATAATGAGTGGATTCAGGTATGATGATTCTAACTGAAATAAGTCACACAGAAAAAGAAACATCATAAGATATCACTAATACACGGAATGTAAACTTGGCTACACAGGAACTGAATTACAAAACAGAACAGGGTCTCAAATTTAGAAACCCAACTTATGCTTGCTTAAGGGGAAAGGTGAGTTGGGGTGCTGCATAAAACCAGAGATTGAAATGAGCACAGATAAAGTTCCTTAAGCCAAATATGGAATAGACAAGAGCTACTCCTTGCTCAACGAAATGGATTCAACACCCCATATTAAACACCGAAGAATATACCTGACTAGGAAGTATCTTAAAACCTATGGATTGCTATGTCTCCGAAAGAGAATCAAGCGTGTGTGCAGGGGCATAAACGCAGCAGTGATAGGATTGGAGAGGTTCGGTGAGCAAATGAAGACCCTTTGAAGTCATATTGCATGGTACCCATTCCACGGGTCTCAACTCTCCAGGTTTAAGGTATTCTTCCTTCAGCTAAAACATGCATGTGGAACCCAGAGTATGATCAACCATGTGATCGGGAGACGTGTTACAATATGTCTCAGTTTTCGTCCTCTGGTACTCGGGTGCAACATTCCAGACGCTTTACTAACACTCTCCCGACTTGGAGAGTCAGTGCCTTTAACCTCCTGTTTGGCCCAGTTTGCAATTTCTGCGGAAGATGAACAGGAATAGGGAGAACCAATGACAGACTAGATGGAGGTGTCTGGATGGGCAAATTTAACTCTCATTTCGCACCAGGACGAGGAATTAACCAAAGGCTCAGCGTGCCATGCCGGAACCAGATTAGGGCCTGAAGCAATCCTGCGGTGTTGCGGCCAGCTCACAAGAAATCGAGTTGAAGAAAGGAGCTCAGGGGCACTGTAATTCACAAACCTGCAGAGTTATAAATGAGAGCTATCTTCCAAAAATATACTGAAGTAAGGCTGCAAGAGGACTTGAAAGCGGGGCAGAATTGCAGGAAACCGATTTCAGGAGGTAGACTGGAATTGCATTTAAAGCATAGGAAAAGAGGCAGAACGTCCACAATGATGCACTTGGCCAAAAAGGGCGTATGCGTTTTTTCCTGAATATATTCAGGAAAAAACTCATACGCCCTTTTTGGCCAACCAAGCAAGCTTGCAAAGGAAATCTGCACTACAATGAAGTCTCACTTCCCCCCGGTCAAAAGGGCCATCTGAAAAAAGTGTAAAATCCAGAAAGGCAGGACAGGCCATGGAGAACTGGGAGCCTTGTTATGCTGATGGGCGGGATGTCAATTGCCAACAGCCACTCGGGAGAAGTGTATGGTGTTTCCTGAAACATCTAAAAAACAAAGCAAGAGAGCCTAGGGCACTTCCACTTATGGTCCTATAGCTTAGGGAAATTAAAATCAAAAAGACACAGCCACCCCAAAAGTTGGGACGGCTCTGTTTACAAGAACCTGGTTTACGGTACAAGTTCAATATCGCAGAAAGTGAAAAATGGATAAAGAAGTTGTGGTACTTACGTACAATGCAGTATCACTCAGCAATGAAATCTATGTCATCAGGCCCGTAGCAGCATAATGAGTGGATTCAGGTATGATGATTCTAACTGAAATAAGTCACACAGAAAAAGAAACATCATAAGATATCACTAATACAGGGAATGTAAACTTGGTTACACAGGAACTGAATTACAAAACAGAACAGGTTCTCAAATTTAGAAACCCAACTTATGCTTGCTTAAGGGGAAAGGTGAGTTGGGGTGCTGCATAAAACCAGAGATTGAAATGAGCACAGATAAAGTTCCTTAAGCCAAATATGGAATAGACAAGAGCTACTCCTTGCTCAACAAAATGGACTCAACACCCCAAATTAAATGCCTGAGAGTGTACCTGACTAGGAAGTATGTTAAAACCTATGGATTGCTATGTCTCTGAAAGAGAATCAAGCGTGTGTACAGGGGCATAAACGCAGCAGTGATAGGATTGGAGAAGTTCGGTGAGCAAATGAAGACCCTTTGAAGTCATATTGCATGGTACCCATTCCACGGGTCTCAACTCTCCAGGTTTAAGGTATTCTTCCTTCAGCTAAAACATGCATGTGGAACCCAGAGTATGATCAACCGTGTGATCGGGAGACGTGTTCCAATATGTCTCAGTTTTCGTCCCCTGGTACTCGGGTGCAACATTCCAGACGCTTTACTAACACTCTCCCGACTTGGAGAGTCAGTGCCTTTAACCTCCTGTTTGGCCCAGTTTGCAATTTCTGCGGAAGATGAACAGGAATAGGGAGAACCAATGACAGACTAGATGGAGGTGTCTGGATGGGCAAATTTAACTCTCATTTCGCACCAGGAAGAGGAATTAACCAAAGGCTCAGCGTGCCATGCCGGAACCAGATTAGGGCCTGAAGCAATCCTGCGGTGTTGCGGCCAGCTCACGAGAAAGCGAGTTGAAGAAAGGAATTCAGGGGCACTGTAATTCACAAACCTGCAGAGTTATAAATGAGAGCTATCTTCCAAAAATATACTGAAGTAAGGCTGCAAGAGGACTTGAAAGCGGGGCAGAATTGCAGGAAACCGATTTCAGGAGGTAGACTGGAATTGCATTTAAAGCATAGGAAAAGAGGCAGAACGTCCACAATGATGCACTTGGCCAAAAAGGGCGTATGCGTTTTTTCCTGAATATATTCAGGAAAAACGCATACGCCCTTTTTGGCCCACCAAGCAAGCTTGCAAAGGAAATCTGCACTACAATGAAGTCTCACTTCCCCCCGGTCAAAAGGGCCATCTGAAAAAAGTGTAAAATCCAGAAAGGCAGGACAGGCCATGGAGAACTGGGAGCCTTGTTATGCTGATGGGCGGGATGTCAATTGCCAACAGCCACTCGGGAGAAGTGTATGGTGTTTCCTGAAACATCTAAAAAACAAAGCAACAGAGCCTAGGGCACTTCCACTTATGGTCCTATAGCTTAGGGAAATTAAAATCAAAAAGACACAGCCACCCCAAAGGTTGGGACGGCTCTGTTTACAAGAACCTGGTTTACGGTACAAGTTCAATATCGCAGAAAGTGAAAAATGGATAAAGAAGTTGTGGTACTTACGTACAATGCAGTATCACTCAGCAATGAAATCTATGTCATCAGGCCCGTAGCAGCATAATGAGTGGATTCAGGTATGATGATTCTAACTGAAATAAGTCACACAGAAAAAGAAACATCATAAGATATCACTAATACACGGAATGTAAACTTGGCTACACAGGAACTGAATTACAAAACAGAACAGGGTCTCAAATTTAGAAACCCAACTTATGCTTGCTTAAGGGGAAAGGTGAGTTGGGGTGCTGCATAAAACCAGAGATTGAAATGAGCACAGATAAAGTTCCTTAAGCCAAATATGGAATAGACAAGAGCTACTCCTTGCTCAACGAAATGGACTCAACACCCCAAATTAAATGCCTGAGAGTGTACCTGACTAGGAAGTATGTTAAAACCTATGGATTGCTATGTCTCTGAAAGAGAATCAAGCGTGTGTACAGGGGCATAAACTCAGCAGTGATAGGATTGGAGAAGTTCGGTGAGCAAATGAAGACCCTTTGAAGTCATATTGCATGGTACCCATTCCACGGGTCTCAACTCTCCAGGTTTAAGGTATTCTTCCTTCAGCTAAAACATGCATGTGGAACCCAGAGTATGATCAACCGTGTGATCGGGAGACGTGTTCCAATATGTCTCAGTTTTCGTCCCCTGGTACTCGGGTGCAACATTCCAGACGCTTTACTAACACTCTCCCGACTTGGAGAGTCAGTGCCTTTAACCTCCTGTTTGGCCCAGTTTGCAATTTCTGCGGAAGATGAACAGGAATAGGGAGAACCAATGACAGACTAGATGGAGGTGTCTGGATGGGCAAATTTAACTCTCATTTCGCACCAGGAAGAGGAATTAACCAAAGGCTCAGCGTGCCATGCCGGAACCAGATTAGGGCCTGAAGCAATCCTGCGGTGTTGCAGCCAGCTCACGAGAAAGCGAGTTGAAGAAAGGAGCTCAGGGGCACTGTAATTCACAAACCTGCAGAGTTATAAATGACAGCTATCTTCCAAAAATATACTGAAGTAAGGCTGCAAGAGGACTTGAAAGCGGGGCAGAATTGCAGGAAACCGATTTCAGGAGGTAGACTGGAATTGCATTTAAAGCATAGGAAAAGAGGCAGAACGTCCACAATGATGCACTTGGCCAAAAAGGGCGTATGCGTTTTTTCCTGAATATATTCAGGAAAAACGCATACGCCCTTTTTGGCCCACCAAGCAAGCTTGCAAAGGAAATCTGCACTACAATGAAGTCTCACTTCCCCCCGGTCAAAAGGGCCATCTGAAAAAAGTGTAAAATCCAGAAAGGCAGGACAGGCCATGGAGAACTGGGAGCCTTGTTATGCTGATGGGCGGGATGTCAATTGCCAACAGCCACTCGGGAGAAGTGTATGGTGTTTCCTGAAACATCTAAAAAACAAAGCAACAGAGCCTAGGGCACTTCCACTTATGGTCCTATAGCTTAGGGAAATTAAAATCAAAAAGACACAGCCACCCCAAAGGTTGGGACGGCTCTGTTTACAAGAACCTGGTTTACGGTACAAGTTCAATATCGCAGAAAGTGAAAAATGGATAAAGAAGTTGTGGTACTTACGTACAATGCAGTATCACTCAGCAATGAAATCTATGTCATCAGGCCCGTAGCAGCATAATGAGTGGATTCAGGTATGATGATTCTAACTGAAATAAGTCACACAGAAAAAGAAACATCATAAGATATCACTAATACACGGAATGTAAACTTGGCTACACAGGAACTGAATTACAAAACAGAACAGGGTCTCAAATTTAGAAACCCAACTTATGCTTGCTTAAGGGGAAAGGTGAGTTGGGGTGCTGCATAAAACCAGAGATTGAAATGAGCACAGATAAAGTTCCTTAAGCCAAATATGGAATAGACAAGAGCTACTCCTTGCTCAACGAAATGGATTCAACACCCCATATTAAACACCGAAGAATATACCTGACTAGGAAGTATCTTAAAACCTATGGATTGCTATGTCTCCGAAAGAGAATCAAGCGTGTGTGCAGGGGCATAAACGCAGCAGTGATAGGATTGGAGAGGTTCGGTGAGCAAATGAAGACCCTTTGAAGTCATATTGCATGGTACCCATTCCACGGGTCTCAACTCTCCAGGTTTAAGGTATTCTTCCTTCAGCTAAAACATGCATGTGGAACCCAGAGTATGATCAACCGTGTGATCGGGAGACGTGTTCCAATATGTCTCAGTTTTCGTCCTCTGGTACTCGGGTGCAACATTCCAGACGCTTTACTAACACTCTCCCGACTTGGAGAGTCAGTGCCTTTAACCTCCTATTTGGCCCAGTTTGCAATTTCTGCGGAAGATGAACAGGAATAGGGAGAACCAATGACAGACTAGATGGAGGTGTCTGGATGGGCAAATTTAACTCTCATTTCGCACCAGGAAGAGGAATTAACCAAAGGCTCAGCGTGCCATTCCGGAACCAGATTAGGGCCTGAAGCAATCCTGCGGTGTTGCGGCCAGCTCACGAGAAAGCGAGTTGAAGAAAGGAGCTCAGGGGCACTGTAATTCACAAACCTGCAGAGTTATAAATGACAGCTATCGTCCAAAAATATACTGAAGTAAGGCTGCAAGAGGACTTGAAAGCGGGGCAGAATTGCAGGAAACCGATTTCAGGAGGTAGACTGGAATTGCATTTAAAGCATAGGAAAAGAGGCAGAACGTCCACAATGATGCACTTGGCCAAAAAGGGCGTATGCGTTTTTTCCTGAATATATTCAGGAAAAAACGCATACGCCCTTTTTGGCCAACCAAGCAAGCTTGCAAAGGAAATCTGCACTACAATGAAGTCTCACTTCCCCCCGGTCAAAAGGGCCATCTGAAAAAAGTGTAAAATCCAGAAAGGCAGGACAGGCCATGGAGAACTGGGAGCCTTGTTATGCTGATGGGCGGGATGTCAATTGCCAACAGCCACTCGGGAGAAGTGTATGGTGTTTCCTGAAACATCTAAAAAACAAAGCAACAGAGCCTAGGGCACTTCCACTTATGGTCCTATAGCTTAGGGAAATTAAAATCAAAAAGACACAGCCACCCCAAAAGTTGGGACGGCTCTGTTTACAAGAACCTGGTTTACGGTACAAGTTCAATATCGCAGAAAGTGAAAAATGGATAAAGAAGTTGTGGTACTTACGTACAATGCAGTATCACTCAGCAATGAAATCTATGTCATCAGGCCCGTAGCAGCATAATGAGTGGATTCAGGTATGATGATTCTAACTGAAATAAGTCACACAGAAAAAGAAACATCATAAGATATCACTAATACACGGAATGTAAACTTGGCTACACAGGAACTGAATTACAAAACAGAACAGGGTCTCAAATTTAGAAACCCAACTTATGCTTGCTTAAGGGGAAAGGTGAGTTGGGGTGCTGCATAAAACCAGAGATTGAAATGAGCACAGATAAAGTTCCTTAAGCCAAATATGGAATAGACAAGAGCTACTCCTTGCTCAACGAAATGGATTCAACACCCCATATTAAACACCGAAGAATATACCTGACTAGGAAGTATCTTAAAACCTATTGATTGCTATGGCTCCGAAAGAGAATCAAGCGTGTGTGCAGGGGCATAAACGCAGCAGTGATAGGATTGGAGAGGTTCGGTGAGCAAATGAAGACCCTTTGAAGTCATATTGCATGGTACCCATTCCACGGGTCTCAACTCTCCAGGTTTAAGGGATTCTTCCTTCAGCTAAAACATGCATGTGGAACCCAGAGTATGATCAACCGTGTGATCGGGAGACGTGTTCCAATATGTCTCAGTTTTCGTCCTCTGGTACTCGGGTGCAACATTCCAGACGCTTTACTAACACTCTCCCGACTTGGAGAGTCAGTGCCTTTAACCTCCTGTTTGGCCCAGTTTGCAATTTCTGCGGAAGATGAACAGGAATAGGGAGAACCAATGACAGACTAGATGGAGGTGTCTGGATGGGCAAATTTAACTCTCATTTCGCACCAGGACGAGGAATTAACCAAAGGCTCAGCGTGCCATGCCGGAACCAGATTAGGGCCTGAAGCAATCCTGCGGTGTTGCGGCCAGCTCACAAGAAATCGAGTTGAAGAAAGGAGCTCAGGGGCACTGTAATTCACAAACCTGCAGAGTTATAAATGAGAGCTATCTTCCAAAAATATACTGAAGTAAGGCTGCAAGAGGACTTGAAAGCGGGGCAGAATTGCAGGAAACCGATTTCAGGAGGTAGACTGGAATTGCATTTAAAGCATAGGAAAAGAGGCAGAACGTCCACAATGATGCACTTGGCCAAAAAGGGCGTATGCGTTTTTTCCTGAATATATTCAGGAAAAAACGCATACGCCCTTTTTGGCCAACCAAGCAAGCTTGCAAAGGAAATCTGCACTACAATGAAGTCTCACTTCCCCCCGGTCAAAAGGGCCATCTGAAAAAAGTGTAAAATCCAGAAAGGCAGGACAGGCCATGGAGAACTGGGAGCCTTGTTATGCTGATGGGCGGGATGTCAATTGCCAACAGCCACTCGGGAGAAGTGTATGGTGTTTCCTGAAACATCTAAAAAACAAAGCAACAGAGCCTAGGGCACTTCCACTTATGGTCCTATAGCTTAGGGAAATTAAAATCAAAAAGACACAGCCACCCCAAAAGTTGGGACGGCTCTGTTTACAAGAACCTGGTTTACGGTACAAGTTCAATATCGCAGAAAGTGAAAAATGGATAAAGAAGTTGTGGTACTTACGTACAATGCAATATCACTCAGCAATGAAATCTATGTCATCAGGCCCGTAGCAGCATAATGAGTGGATTCAGGTATGATGATTCTAACTGAAATAAGTCACACAGAAAAAGAAACATCATAAGATATCACTAATACAGGGAATGTAAACTTGGTTACACAGGAACTGAATTACAAAACAGAACAGGTTCTCAAATTTAGAAACCCAACTTATGCTTGCTTAAGGGGAAAGGTGAGTTGGGGTGCTGCATAAAACCAGAGATTGAAATGAGCACAGATAAAGTTCCTTAAGCCAAATATGGAATAGACAAGAGCTACTCCTTGCTCAACGAAATGGACTCAACACCCCAAATTAAATGCCTGAGAGTGTACCTGACTAGGAAGTATGTTAAAACCTATGGATTGCTATGTCTCTGAAAGAGAATCAAGCGTGTGTACAGGGGCATAAACGCAGCAGTGATAGGATTGGAGAAGTTCGGTGAGCAAATGAAGACCCTGTGAAGTCATATTGCATGGTACCCATTCCACGGGTCTCAACTTTCCAGGTTTAAGGTATTCTTCCTTCAGCTAAAACATGCATGTGGAACCCAGAGTATGATCAACCGTGTGATCGGGAGACGTGTTTCAATATGTCTCAGTTTTCGTCCCCTGGTACTCGGGTGCAACATTCCAGACGCTTTACTAACACTCTCCCGACTTGGAGAGTCAGTGCCTTTAACCTCCTGTTTGGCCCAGTTTGCAATTTCTGCGGAAGATGAACAGGAATAGGGAGAACCAATGAGAGACTAGCTGGACGTGTCTGGACGGGCAAATTTAACTCTCATTTCCCACCAGGAAGAGGAATTAACCAAAGGCTCAGCGTGCCGTGCCGGAACCAGATTAGGGCCTGAAGCAATCCTGCGGTGATGCGGCCAGCTCACGAGAAAGCGAGTTGAAGAAAGGAGCTCAGGGGCACTGTAATTCACAAACCTGCAGAGTTATAAATGACAGCTATCGTCCAAAAATATACTGAAGTAAGGCTGCCAAGAGGACTTGAAAGCGGGGCAGAATTGCAGGAAACCGATTTCAGGAGGTAGACTGGAATTGCATTTAAAGCATAGGAAAAGAGGCAGAACGTCCACAATGATGCACTTGGCCAAAAAGGGCGTATGCGTTTTTTCCTGAATATATTCAGGAAAAAACGCATACGCCCTTTTTGGCCAACCAAGCAAGCTTGCAAAGGAAATCTGCACTACAGTGAAGTCTCACTTCCCCCCGGTCAAAAGGGCCATCTGAAAAAAGTGTAAAATCCAGAAAGGCAGGACAGGCCATGGAGAACTGGGAGCCTTGTTATGCTGATGGGCGGGATGTAAATTGCCAACAGCCACTCAGGAGAAGTATATGGTGTTTCCTGAAACATCTAAAAAACAAAGCAACAGAGCCTAGGGCACTTCCACTTATGGTCCTATAGCTTAGGGAAATTAAAATCAAAAGACACAGCCACCCCAAAGGTTGGGACGGCTCTGTTTACAAGAACCTGGTTTACGGTACAAGTTCAATATCGCAGAAAGTGAAAAATGGATAAAGAAGTTTTGGTACTTACGTGCAATGCAGTATCACTCAGCAATGAAATCTATGTCATCATGCCCATAGCAACATAATGAGTGGATTCAGGTATGATGATTCTAACTGAAATAAGTCACACAGAAAAAGAAACATCATAAGATATCACTAATACACGGAATGTAAACTTGGCTACACAGGAACTGAATTACAAAACAGAACAGGGTCTCAAATTTAGAAACCCAACTTATGCTTGCTTAAGGGGAAAGGTGAGTTGGGGTGCTGCATAAAACCAGAGATTGAAATGAGCACAGATAAAGTTCCTTAAGCCAAATATGGAATAGACAAGAGCTACTCCTTGCTCAATGAAATGGACTCAACACCCCATATTAAATGCCTAAGTGTGAACCTGACTAGGAAGTATCTTAAAACCTATGGATTGCTATGTCTCCAAAAGAGAATCAAGCATGTGTACAGGGGCATAAACGCAGCAGTGATAGGATTGGAGAAGTTCGGTGAGCAAATGAAGACCCTTTGAAGTCATATTGCATGGTACCCATTCCAGGGGTCTCAACTCTCCAGGTTTAAGGTATTCTTCCTTCAGCTAAAACATGCATGTGGAACCCAGAGTATGAACAACCATGTGATCGGGAGACGTGTTCCAATATGTCTCAGTTTTCGTCCCCTGGTATTCGGGTGCAACATTCCAGACGCTTTACTAACACTCTCCCGACTTGGAGAGTCAGTGCCTTTAACCTCCTGTTTGGCCCAGTTTGCAATTTCTGAGGAAGATGAACAGGAATAGGGAGAACCAATGAGAGACTAGCTGGAGGTGTCTGGACGGGCAAATTTAACTCTCATTTCCCACCAGGAAGAGGATTTAACCAAAGGCTCAGCGTGCCGTGCCGGAACCAGATTAGGGCCTGAAGCCATCCTGCGGTGTTGCGGCCAGCTCACGAGAAAGCGAGTTGAAGAAAGGAGCTCAGGGGCACTGTAATTCACAAACCTGCAGAGTTATAAATGACAGCTATCGTCCAAAAATATACTGAAGTAAGGCTGCCAAGAGGACTTGAAAGCGGGGCAGAATTGCAGGAAACCGATTTCAGGAGGTAGACTGGAATTGCATTTAAAGCATAGGAAAAGAGGCAGAACGTCCACAATGATGCACTTGGCCAAAAAGGGCGTATGCGTTTTTTCCTGAATATATTCAGGAAAAAACGCATACGCCCTTTTTGGCCAACCAAGCAAGCTTGCAAAGGAAATCTGCACTACAATGAAGTCTCACTTCCCCCCGGTCAAAAGGGCCATCTGAAAAAAGTGTAAAATCCAGAAAGGCAGGACAGGCCATGGAGAACTGGGAGCCTTGTTATGCTGATGGGCGGGATGTAAATTGCCAACAGCCACTCGGGAGAAGTGTATGGTGTTTCCTGAAACATCTAAAAAACAAAGCAACAGAGCCTAGGGCACTTCCACTTATGGTCCTATAGCTTAGGGAAATTAAAATCAAAAAGACACAGCCACCCCAAATGTTGGGACGGCTCTGTTTACAAGAACCTGCTTTATGGTACAAGTTCTATATCGCAGAAAGTGAAAAATGGATAAAGAAGTTGTGGTACTTACGTACAATGCAATATCACTCAGCAATGAAATCTATGTCATCAGGCCCGTAGCAGCATAATGAGTGGACTCAGGTATGATGATTCTAACTGAAATAAGTCACACAGAAAAAGAAACATCATAAGATATCACTAATACACAGAATGTAAACTTGGCTACATAGGAACTGAATTACAAAACAGAACAGGGACTCAAATTTAGAAACCCAACTTATGCTTGCTTAAGGGGAAAGGTGAGTTGGGGTGCTGCATACAACCAGAGATTGAAATGAGCACAGATAAAGTTCCTTAAGCCAAATATGGAATAGACAAGAGCTACTCCTTGCTCAACGAAATGGACTCAACACCCCATATTAAACACCTAAGAATATACCTGACTAGGAAGTATCTTAAAACCTATGGATTGCTATGTCTCCGAAAGAGAATCAAGCGTGTGTACAGGGGCATAAACGCAGCAGTGATAGGATTGGATAAGTTCAGTGAGCAAATGAAGACCCTTTGAAGTCATATTGCATGGTACCCATTCCACGGGTCTCAACTCTCCAGGTTTAAGGCATTCTTCCTTCAGCTAAAACATGCATGTGGAACCCAGAGTATGATCAACCATGTGATCGGGAGACATGTTCCAATATGTCTCAGTTTTCGTCCCCTGGTACTCGGGTGCAACATTCCAGACGCTTTACTAACACTCTCCCGACTTGGAGAGTCAGTGCCTTTAACCTCCTGTTTGGCCCAGTTTGCAATTTCTGCGGAAGATGAACAGGAATAGGGAGAACCAATGAGAGACTAGCTGGACGTGTCTGGACGGGCAAATTTAACTCTCATTTCCCACCAGGAAGAGGAATTAACCAAAGGCTCAGCGTGCCGTGCCGGAACCAGATTAGGGCCTGAAGCCATCCTGCGGTGTTGCGGCCAGCTCACGAGAAAGCGAGTTGAAGAAAGGAGCTCAGGGGCACTGTAATTCACAAACCTGCAGAGTTATAAATGACAGCTATCGTCCAAAAATATACTGAAGTAAGCCTGCCAAGAGGACTTGAAAGCGGGGCAGAATTGGAGGAAACCGATTTCAGGAGGTAGACTGGAATTGCATTTAAAGCATAGGAAAAGAGGCAGAACGTCCACAATGATGCACTTGGCCAAAAAGGGCGTACGCGTTTTTTCCTGAATATATTCAGGAAAAAACGCGTACGCCCTTTTTGGCCAACCAAGCAAGCTTGCAAAGGAAATCTGCACTACAATGAAGTCTCACTTCCCCCCGGTCAAAAGGGCCATCTGAAAAAAGTGTAAAATCCAGAAAGGCAGGACAGGCCATGGAGAACTGGGAGCCTTGTTATGCTGATGGGCGGGATGTCAATTGCCAACAGCCACTCGGGAGAAGTGTATGGTGTTTCCTGAAACATCTAAAAAACAAAGCAACAGAGCCTAGGGCACTTCCACTTATGGTCCTATAGCTTAGGGAAATTAAAATCAAAAAGACACAGCCACCCCAAATGTTGGGACGGCTCTTTTTACAAGAACCTGCTTTATGGTACAAGTTCTATATCGCAGAAAGTGAAAAATGGATAAAGAAGTTGTGGTACTTAGGTACAATGCAGTATCACTCAGCAATGAAATCTATGTCATCAGGCCCGTAGCAGCATAATGAGTGGACTCAGGTATGATGATTCTAACTGAAATAAGTCACACAGAAAAAGAAACATCATAAGATATCACTAATACACGGAATGTAAACTTGGCTACATAGGAACTGAATTACAAAACAGAACAGGGACTCAAATTTAGAAACCCAACTTATGCTTGCTTAAGGGGAAAGGTGAGTTGGGGTGCTGCATACAACCAGAGATTGAAATGAGCACAGATAAAGTTCCTTAAGCCAAATATGGAATAGACAAGAGCTACTCCTTGCTCAACGAAATGGACTCAACACCCCATATTAAACACCTAAGAATATACCTGACTAGGAAGTATCTTAAAACCTATGGATTGCTATGTCTCCGAAAGAGAATCAAGCGTGTGTACAGGGGCATAAACGCAGCAGTGATAGGATTGGAGAAGTTCGGTGAGCAAATAAAGACGCTTTGAAGTCATATTGCATGGTACCCATTCCACGGGTCTCAACTCTCCAGGTTTAAGGCATTCTTCCTTCAGCTAAAACATGCATGTGGAACCCAGAGTATGATCAACCGTGTGATCGGGAGACGTGTTCCAATATGTGTCAGTTTTCGTCCCCTGGTACTTGGGTGCAACATTCCAGACGCTTTACTAACACTCTCCCGACTTGGAGAGTCAGTGCCTTTAACCTCCTGTTTGGCCCAGTTTGCAATTTCTGCGGAAGATGAACAGGAATAGGGAGAACCAATGAGAGACTAGCTGGAGGTGTCTGGACGGGCAAATTTAACTCTCATTTCCCACCAGGAAGAGGAATTAACCAAAGGCTCAGCGTGCCGTGCCGGCACCAGATTAGGGCCTGAAGCCATCCTGCGGTGTTGCGGCCAGCTCACGAGAAAGCGAGTTGAAGAAAGGAGCTCAGGGGCACTGTAATTCACAAACCTGCAGAGTTATAAATGACAGCTATCGTCCAAAAATATACTGAAGTAAGGCTGCCAAGAGGACTTGAAAGCAGGGCAGAATTGCAGGAAACCGATTTCAGGAGGTAGACTGGAATTGCATTTAAAGCATAGGAAAAGAGGCAGATCGTCCACAATGATGCACTTGGCCAAAAAGGGCGTATGCGTTTTTTCCTGAATATATTCAGGAAAAAACGCATACGCCCTTTTTGGCCAACCAAGCAAGCTTGCAAAGGAAATCTGCACTACAATGAAGTCTCACTTCCCCCCGGTCAAAAGGGCCATCTGAAAAAAGTGTAAAATCCAGAAAGGCAGGACAGGCCATGGAGAACTGGGAGCCTTGTTATGCTGATGGGCGGGATGTAAATTGCCAACAGCCACTCGGGAGAAGTGTATGGTGTTTCCTGAAACATCTAAAAAACAAAGCAACAGAGCCTAGGGCACTTCCACTTATGGTCCTATAGCTTAGGGAAATTAAAATCAAAAGACACAGCCACCCCAAAGGTTGGGAAGGCTCTGTTTACAAGAACCTGGTTTACGGTACAAGTTCTATATCGCAGAAAGTGAAAAATGGATAAAGAAGTTGTGGTAATTACGTACAATGCAGTATCACTGAGCAATGAAATCTATGTCATCAGGCCCGTAGCAGCATAATGAGTGGATTCAGGTATGATGATTCTAACTGAAATAAGTCACACAGAAAAAGAAACATCATAAGATATCACTAATACACGGAATGTAACCTTGGCTACACAGGAACTGAATTACAAAACAGAACAGGGTCTCAAATTTAGAAACCCAACTTATGCTTGCTTAAGGGGAAAGGTGAGTTGGGGTGCTGCATAAAACCAGAGATTGAAATGAGCACAGATAAAGTTTCTTAAGCCAAATATGGAATAGACAAGAGCTACTCCTTGCTCAACGAAATGGACTCAACACCCCATATTAAACACCTAAGAATATACCTGACTAGGAAGTATCTTAAAACCTATGGATTGCTATGTCTCCGAAAGAGAATCAAGCGTGTGTACAGGGGCATAAACGCAGCAGTGATAGGATTGGAGAAGTTCGGTGAGCAAATGAAGACCCTTCGAAGTCATATTGCATGGTACCCATTCCACGGGTCTCAACTCTCCAGGTTTAAGGTATTCTTCCTTCAGCTAAAACATGCATGTGGCACCCAGAGTATGATCAACCGTGTGATCGGGAGACATGTTCCAATATGTCTCAGTTTTCGTCCCCTGGTACTCGGGTGCAACATTCCAGACGCTTTACTAACACTCTCCCGACTTGCAGAGTCAGTGCCTTTAACCTCCTGTTTGGCCCAGTTTGCAATTTCTGCGGAAGATGAACAGGAATAGGGAGAACCAATGACAGACTAGATGGAGGTGTCTGGACGGGCAAATTTAACTCTCATTTCCCACCAGGAAGAGGAATTAACCAAAGGCTCAGCGTGCCGTGCCGCAACCAGATTAGGGCCTGAAGCAATCCTGCGGTGTTGCGGCCAGCTCACGAGAAAGCGAGTTGAAGAAAGGAGCTCAGGGGCACTGTAATTCACAAACCTGCAGACTTATAAATGACAGCTATCTTCCAAAAATATACTGAAGTAAGGCTGCCAAGAGGACTTGAAAGCGGGGCAGAATTGCAGGAAACCGATTTCAGGAGGTAGACTGGAATTGCATTTAAAGCATAGGAAAAGAGGCAGAACGTCCACAATGATGCACTTGGCCAAAAAGGGCGTATGCGTTTTTTCCTGAATATATTCAGGAAAAAACGCGTACGCCCTTTTTGTCCAACCAAGCAAGCTTGCAAAGGAAATCTGCACTACAATGAAGTCTCACTTCCCCCCGGTCAAAAGGGCCATCTGAAAAAAGTGTAAAATCCAGAAAGGCAGGACAGGCCATGGAGAACTGGGAGCCTTGTTATGCTGATGGGCGGGATGTCAATTGCCAACAGCCACTCGGGAGAAGTGTATGGTGTTTCCTGAAACATCTAAAAAACAAAGCAACAGAGCCTAGGGCACTTCCACTTATGGTCCTATAGCTTAGGGAAATTAAAATCAAAAAGACACAGCCACCCCAAAAGTTGGGACGGCTCTGTTTACAAGAACCTGGTTTACGGTACAAGTTCAATATCGCAGAAAGTGAAAAATGGATAAAGAAGTTGTGGTACTTACGTACAATGCAGTATCACTCAGCAATGAAATCTATATCATCAGGCCCGTAGCAGCATAATGAGCGGATTCAGGTATGATGATTCTAACTGAAATAAGTCACACAGAAAAAAAAACATCATAAGATATCACTAATACACGGAATGTAAACTTGGCTACACAGGAACTGAATTACAAAACAGAACAGGGTCTCAAATTTAGAAAACCAACTTATGCTTGCTTAAGGGGAAAGGTGAGTTGGGGTGCTGCATAAAACCAGAGATTGAAATGAGCACAGATAAAGTTCCTTAAGCCAAATATGGAATAGACAAGAGTTACTCCTTGCTCAACGAAATGGACTCAACACCCCATATTAAATGCCTAAGAGTGTACCTGACTAGGAAGTATCTTAAAACCTATGGATTGCTATGTCTCCGAAAGAGAATCAAGCGTGTGTGCAGGGGCGTAATTGCAGCAGTGATAGGATTGGAGAGGTTCAGTGAGCAAATGAAGACCCTTTGAAGTCATATTGCATGGTACCCATTCCACGGGTCTCAACTCTCCAGGTTTAAGGGATTCTTCCTTCAGCTAAAACATGCATTTGGAAGCCAGAGTATGATCAACCATGTGATCGGGAGACGTGTTCAAATATGTCTCAGTTTTCGTCCCCTGGTACTCGGGTGCAACATTCCAGACGCTTTACTAACACTCTCCCGACTTGGAGAGTCAGTGCCTTTAACCTCCTGTTTGGCCCAGTTTGCAATTTCTGCGGAAGATGAACAGGAATAGGGAGAACCAATGAGAGACTAGCTGGAGGTGTCTGGACGGGCAAATTTAACTCTCATTTCCCACCAGGAAGAGGAATTAACCAAAGGCTCAGCGTGCCGTGCCGGAACCAGATTAGGGCCTGAAGCCATCCTGCGGTGTTGCGGCCAGCTCACGAGAAAGCGAGTTGAAGAAAGGAGCTCAGGGGCACTGTAATTCACAAACCTGCAGAGTTATAAATGACAGCTATCGTCCAAAAATATACTGAAGTAAGGCTGCCAAGAGGACTTGAAAGCGGGGCAGAATTGCAGGAAACCGATTTCAGGAGGTAGACAGGAATTGCATTTAAAGCATAGGAAAAGAGGCAGAACGTCCACAATGATGCACTTGGCCAAAAAGGGCGTATGCGTTTTTTCCTGAATATATTCAGGAAAAACCGCATACGCCCTTTTTGGCCAACCAAGCAAGCTTGCAAAGGAAATCTGCACTACAATGAAGTCTCACTTCCCCCCGGTCAAAAGGGCCATCTGAAAAAAGTGTAAAATCCAGAAAGGCAGGACAGGCCATGGAGAACTGGGAGCCTTGTTATGCTGATGGGCGGGATGTAAATTGCCAACAGCCACTCCGGAGAAGTGTATGGTGTTTCCTGAAACATCTAAAAAACAAAGCAACAGAGCCTAGGGCACTTCCACTTATGGTCCTATAGCTTAGGGAAATTAAAATCAAAAGACACAGCCACCCCAAAGGTTGGGAAGGCTCTGTTTACAAGAACCTGGTTTACGGTACAAGTTCTATATCGCAGAAAGTGAAAAGTGGATAAAGAAGTTGTGGTAATTACGTACAATGCAGTATCACTGAGCAATGAAATCTATGTCATCAGGCCCGTAGCAGCATAATGAGTGGATTCAGGTATGATGATTCTAACTGAAATAAGTCACACAGAAAAAGAAACATCATAAGATATCACTAATACACGGAATGTAAACTTGGCTACATAGGAACTGAATTACAAAACAGAACAGGGTCTCAAATTTAGAAACCCAACTTATGCTTGCTTAAGGGGAAAGGTGAGTTGGGGTGCTGCATAAAACCAGAGATTGAAATGAGCACAGATAAAGTTTCTTAAGCCAAATATGGAATAGACAAGAGCTACTCCTTGCTCAACGAAATGGACTCAACACCCCATATTAAACACCTAAGAATATACCTGACTAGGAAGTATCTTAAAACCTATGGATTGCTATGTCTCCGAAAGAGAATCAAGCGTGTGTACAGGGGCATAAACGCAGCAGTGATAGGATTGGAGAAGTTCGGTGAGCAAATGAAGACCCTTCGAAGTCATATTGCATGGTACCCATTCCACGGGTCTCAACTCTCCAGGTTTAAGGTATTCTTCCTTCAGCTAAAACATGCATGTGGCACCCAGAGTATGATCAACCGTGTGATCGGGAGACATGTTCCAATATGTCTCAGTTTTCGTCCCCTGGTACTCGGGTGCAACATTCCAGACGCTTTACTAACACTCTCCCGACTTGCAGAGTCAGTGCCTTTAACCTCCTGTTTGGCCCAGTTTGCAATTTCTGCGGAAGATGAACAGGAATAGGGAGAACCAATGACAGACTAGATGGAGGTGTCTGGACGGGCAAATTTAACTCTCATTTCCCACCAGGAAGAGGAATTAACCAAAGGCTCAGCGTGCCGTGCCGCAACCAGATTAGGGCCTGAAGCAATCCTGCGGTGTTGCGGCCAGCTCACGAGAAAGCGAGTTGAAGAAAGGAGCTCAGGGGCACTGTAATTCACAAACCTGCAGTCTTATAAATGACAGCTATCTTCCAAAAATATACTGAAGTAAGGCTGCCAAGAGGACTTGAAAGCGGGGCAGAATTGCAGGAAACCGATTTCAGGAGGTAGACAGGAATTGCATTTAAAGCATAGGAAAAGAGGCAGAACGTCCACAATGATGCACTTGGCCAAAAAGGGCGTATGCGTTTTTTCCTGAATATATTCAGGAAAAAACGCATACGCCCTTTTTGGCCAACCAAGCAAGCTTGCAAAGGAAATCTGCACTACAATGAAGTCTCACTTCCCCCCGGTCAAAAGGGCCATCTGAAAAAAGTGTAAAATCCAGAAAGGCAGGACAGGCCATGGAGAACTGGGAGCCTTGTTATGCTGATGGGCGGAATGTAAATTGCCAACAGCCACTCGGGAGAAGTGTATGGTGTTTCCTGAAACATCTAAAAAACAAAGCAACAGAGCCTAGGGCACTTCCACTTATGGTCCTATAGCTTAGGGAAATTAAAATCAAAAAGACACAGCCACCGCAAAGGTTGGGATGGCTCTGTGTACAAGAACCTGGTTTACGGTACAAGTTCAATATCGCAGAAAGTGAAAAATGGATAAAGAAGTTGTGGTACTTACGTACAATGCAGTATCACTCAGCAATGAAATCTATGTCATCAGGCCCGTAGCAGCATAATGAGTGGATTCAGGTATGATGATTCTAACTGAAATAAGTCACACAGAAAAAGAAACATCATAAGATATCACTAATACACGGAATGTAACCTTGGCTACACAGGAACTGAATTACAAAACAGAACAGGGTCTCAAATTTAGAAAACCAACTTATGCTTGCTTAAGGGGAAAGGTGAATTGGGGTGCTGCATAAAACCAGAGATTGAAATGAGCACAGATAAAGTTCCTTAAGCCAAATATGGATTAGACAAGAGCTACTCCTTGCTCAACGAAATGGACTCAACACCCCATATTAAACACCTAAGAATATACCTGACTAGGAAGTATCTTAAAACCTATGGATTGCTATGTCTCCGAAAGAGAATCAAGCGTGTGTACAGGGGCATAAACGCAGCAGTGATAGGATTGGAGAAGTTCGGTGAGCAAATGAAGACCCTTTGAAGTCATATTGCATGGTACCCATTCCACGGGTCTCAACTCTCCAGGTTTAAGGCATTCTTCCTTCAGCTAAAACATGCATGTGGAACCCAGAGTATGATCAACCATGTGATCGGGAGACGTGTTCCAATATGTCTCAGTTTTCGTCCCCTGGTACTCGGGTGCAACATTCCAGACGCTTTACTAACACTCTCCCGACTTGGAGAGTCAGTGCCTTTAACCTCCTGTTTGGCCCAGTTTGCAATTTCTGCGGAAGATGAACAGGAATAGGGAGAACCAATGAGAGACTAGCTGGAGGTGTCTGGACGGGCAAATTTAACTCTCATTTCCCACCAGGAAGAGGAATTAACCAAAGGCTCAGCGTGCCGTGCCGGAACCAGATTAGGGCCTGAAGCCATCCTGCGGTGTTGCGGCCAGCTCACGAGAAAGCGAGTTGAAGAAAGGAGCTCAGGGGCACTGTAATTCACAAACCTGCAGAGTTATAAATGACAGCTATCGTCCAAAAATATACTGAAGTAAGGCTGCCAAGAGGACTTGAAAGCGGGGCAGAATTGCAGGAAACCGATTTCAGGAGGTAGACTGGAATTGCATTTAAAGCATAGGAAAAGAGGCAGAACGTCCACAATGATGCACTTGGCCAAAAAGGGCGTATGCGTTTTTTCCTGAATATATTCAGGAAAAAACGCATACGCCCTTTTTGGCCAACCAAGAAAGCTTGCAAAGAAATCTGCACTACAATGAAGTCTCACTTCCCCCCGGTCAAAAGGGCCATCTGAAAAAAGTGTAAAATCCAGAAAGGCAGGACAGGCCATGGAGAACTGGGAGCCTTGTTATGCTGATGGGCGGGATGTAAATTGCCAACAGCCACTCCGGAGAAGTGTATGGTGTTTCCTGAAACATCTAAAAAACAAAGCAACAGAGCCTAGGGCACTTCCACTTATGGTCCTATAGCTTAGGGAAATTAAAATCAAAAGACACAGCCACCCCAAAGGTTGGGAAGGCTCTGTTTACAAGAACCTGGTTTACGGTACAAGTTCTATATCGCAGAAAGTGAAAAATGGATAAAGAAGTTGTGGTAATTACGTACAATGCAGTATCACTGAGCAATGAAATCTATGTCATCAGGCCCGTAGCAGCATAATGAGTGGATTCAGGTATGATGATTCTAACTGAAATAAGTCACACAGAAAAAGAAACATCATAAGATATCACTAATACACGGAATGTAAACTTGGCTACATAGGAACTGAATTACAAAACAGAACAGGGTCTCAAATTTAGAAACCCAACTTATGCTTGCTTAAGGGGAAAGGTGAGTTGGGGTGCTGCATAAAACCAGAGATTGAAATGAGCACAGATAAAGTTTCTTAAGCCAAATATGGAATAGACAAGAGCTACTCCTTGCTCAACGAAATGGACTCAACACCCCATATTAAACACCTAAGAATATACCTGACTAGGAAGTATCTTAAAACCTATGGATTGCTATGTCTCCGAAAGAGAATCAAGCGTGTGTACAGGGGCATAAACGCAGCAGTGATAGGATTGGAGAAGTTCGGTGAGCAAATGAAGACCCTTCGAAGTCATATTGCATGGTACCCATTCCACGGGTCTCAACTCTCCAGGTTTAAGGTATTCTTCCTTCAGCTAAAACATGCATGTGGCACCCAGAGTATGATCAACCGTGTGATCGGGAGACATGTTCCAATATGTCTCAGTTTTCGTCCCCTGGTACTCGGGTGCAACATTCCAGACGCTTTACTAACACTCTCCCGACTTGCAGAGTCAGTGCCTTTAACCTCCTGTTTGGCCCAGTTTGCAATTTCTGCGGAAGATGAACAGGAATAGGGAGAACCACTGACAGACTAGATGGAGGTGTCTGGACGGGCAAATTTAACTCTCATTTCCCACCAGGAAGAGGAATTAACCAAAGGCTCAGCGTGCCGTGCCGGAACCAGATTAGGGCCTGAAGCCATCCTGCGGTGTTGCGGCCAGCTCACGAGAAAGCGAGTTGAAGAAAGGAGCTCAGGGGCACTGTAATTCACAAACCTGCAGAGTTATAAATGACAGCTATCGTCCAAAAATATACTGAAGTAAGGCTGCCAAGAGGACTTGAAAGCGGGGCAGAATTGCAGGAAACCGATTTCAGGAGGTAGACTGGAATTGCATTTAAAGCATAGGAAAAGAGGCAGAACGTCCACAATGATGCACTTGGCCAAAAAGGGCGTATGCGTTTTTTCCTGAATATATTCAGGAAAAAACGCATACGCCCTTTTTGGCCAACCAAGCAAGCTTGCAAAGAAATCTGCACTACAATGAAGTCTCACTTCCTCCCGGTCAAAAGGGCCATCTGAAAAAAGTGTAAAATCCAGAAAGGCAGGACAGGCCATGGAGAACTGGGAGCCTTGTTATGCTGATGGGCGGGATGTAAATTGCCAACAGCCACTCGGGAGAAGTGTATGGTGTTTCCTGAAACATCTAAAAAACAAAGCAACAGAGCCTAGGGCACTTCCACTTATGGTCCTATAGCTTAGGGAAATTAAAATCAAAAGACACAGCCACCCCAAAGGTTGGGAAGGCTCTGTTTACAAGAACCTGGTTTACGGTACAAGTTCTATATCGCAGAAAGTGAAAAATGGATAAAGAAGTTGTGGTAATTACGTACAATGTAGTATCACTCAGCAATGAAATCTATTTCATCAGGCCCGTAGCAGCATAATGAGTGGATTCAGGTATGATGATTCTAACTGAAATAAGTCACACAGAAAAAGAAACATCATAAGATATCACTAATACACGGAATGTAAACTTGGCTAAATAGGAACTGAATTACAAAACAGAACAGGGTCTCAAATTTAGAAACCCAACTTATGCTTGCTTAAGGGGAAAGGTGAGTTGGGGTGCTGCATAAAACCAGAGATTGAAATGAGCACAGATAAAGTTTCTTAAGCCAAATATGGAATAGACAAGAGCTACTCCTTGCTCAACGAAATGGACTCAACACCCCATATTAAACGCCTAAGAATATACTTGACTAGGAAGTATCTTAAAACCTAAGGATTGCTATGTCTCCGAAAGAGAATCAAGCATGTACCCATTCCACGGGTCTCAACTCTCCAGGTTTAAGGGATTCTTCCTTCAGCTAAAACATGCATTTGGAACCCAGAGTATGATCAACCGTGTGATCGGGAGACGTGTTCCAATATGTGTCAGTTTTCGTCCCCTGGTACTTGGGTGCAACATGCCAGACGCTTTACTAACACTCTCCCGACTTGGAGAGTCAGTGCCTTTAACCTCCTGTTTGGCCCAGTTTGCAATTTCTGCGGAAGATGAACAGGAATAGGGAGAACCAATGACAGACTAGCTGGAGGTGTCTGGACGGGCAAATTTAACTCTCATTTCCCACCAGGAAGAGGAATTAACCAAAGGCTCAGCGTGCAGTGCCGAAACCAGATTAGGGCCTGAAGCCATCCTGCGGTGTTGCGGCCAGCTCACGAGAAAGCGAGTTGAAGAAAGGAGCTCAGGGGCACTGTAATTCACAAACCTGCAGAGTTATAAATGACAGCTATCGTCCAAAAATATACTGAAGTAAGGCTGCCAAGAGGACTTGAAAGCGGGGCAGAATTGCAGGAAACCGATTTCAGGAGGTAGACTGGAATTGCATTGAAAGCATAGGAAAAGAGGCAGAACGTCCACAATGATGCACTTGGCCAAAAAGGGCGTATGCGTTTTTTCCTGAATATATTCAGGAAAAAACGCATACGCACTTTTTGGCCAACCAAGCAAGCTGGGAAAGGAAATCTGCACTACAATGAAGTCTCACTTCCCCCCGGTCAAAAGGGCCATCTGAAAAAAGTGTAAAATCCAGAAAGGCAGGACAGGCCATGGAGAACTGGGAGCCTTGTTATGCTGATGGGCGGGATGTAAATTGCCAACAGCCACTCGGGAGAAGTGTATGGTGTTTCCTGAAACATCTAAAAAACAAAGCAACAGAGCCTAGGGCACTTCCACTTATGGTCCTATAGCTTAGGGAAATTAAAATCAAAAAGACACAGCCACCCCAAAGGTTGGGACGGCTCTGTTTACAAGAACCTGGTTTACGGTACAAGTTCAATATCGCAGAAAGTGAAAAATGGATAAAGAAGTTGTGGTACTTACGTACAATGCAATATCACTCAGCAATGAAATCTATGTCATCAGGCCCGTAGCAGCATAATGAGTGGACTAAGTACGATGAATCTAACTGAAATAAGTCACACAGAAAAAGAAACATCATAAGGTATCACTAATACACGAAATGTAAACTTGGCTACACAGGAACTGAATTCCAAAACAGAACAGGTTCTCAAATTTAGAAACCCAACTTATGCTTGCTTAAGGGGAAAGGTGAGTTGGGGTGCTGCATAAAACCGGAGATTGAAATGAGCACAGATAAAGTTCCTTAAGCCAAATTTGGAATAAACAAGAGCTACTCCTTGCTCAACGAAATGGACTCAACACCCCATATTCAACGCCTAGGAATATACCTGACTAGTAAGAATCATAAAACCTATGGATTTATATATCTCTGTAAGAGAATCAAGAGTGTGTACAGCGGCATTAAAGCAGTGAAAATCAGGTAAATCCCATAATAAAAATAAATTTCTTAAACAAAACACAATGACAGTGAAATAGAGAGAAATACTTAAGTAATTCATTCAAGGCTTCTGATGCAACCTGCATTTACCACATCTACACCCAGAGCTGGGTGACACATAAGGCTGGACACTTGGGGCTCATAAGATTGGTGAGGTTCGGTGAGCAAATGAAGACCTTTGAAGTCATATTGCATGGTACCCATTCCACGGGTCTCAACTCTCCAGGTTTAAGGTATTCTTCCTTCAGCTAAAACATGCATGTGGAACCCAGAGTATGATCAACCATGTGATCGAGAAACATGTTCAAATAGGTCTCACTTTTCGTTCCCTGGTACTCGGGTGCAACATGCCAGACGCTTTACTAACACTCTCCCGACTTGGAGAGTCAGTGCCTTTAACCTCCTGTTTGGCCCAGTTTGCAATTTCTGCGGAAGATGAACAGGAATAGGGAGAACCAATGACAGACTAGCTGGAGGTGTCTGGACGGGCAAATTTAACTCTCATTTCCCACCAGGAAGAGGAATTAACCAAAGGCTCAGCGTGCCGTGCCGGAACCAGATTAGGGCCTGAAGCCATCCTGCGGTTTTGTGGCCAGCTCACGAGAAAGCGAGTTGAAGAAAGGAGCTCAGGGGCACTGTAATTCACAAACCTGCAGAGTTATAAATGACAGCTATCGTCCAAAAATATACTGAAGTAAGGCTGCCAAGAGGACTTGAAAGCGGGGCAGTTGCAGGAAACCGATTTCAGGAGGTAGACTAGAATTGCATTTAAAGCATAGGAAAAGAGGCAGAACGTCCACAATGATGCACTTGGCCAAAAAGGGCGTATGCCTTTTTTCCTGAATATATTCAGGAAAAAACGCATACGCCCTTTTTGGCCAACCAAGCAAGCTTGCAAAGGAAATCTGCACTACAATGAAGTCTCACTTCCCCCCGGTCAAAAGGGCCATCTGAAAAAAGTGTAAAATCCAGAAAGGCAGGACAGGCCATGGAGAACTGGGAGCCTTGTTATGCTGATGGGCGGGATGTCAATTGCCAACAGCCACTCGGGAGAAGTGTATGGTGTTTCCTGAAACACCTAAAAAACAAAGCAACAGAGCCTAGGGCACTTCCACTTATGGTCCTATAGCTTAGTTAATTTAAAATCAAAAAGACACAGCCACCCCAAAGGTTGGGACAGTTCTTTTTACTGGAATCTCTTCTACGGCACAAGTTAAATATCCCAGAGAGCAAATAATGGATAAAGAAGTTGCGGTACTTATGTACAACAGAATACCACTCAGCAATGAAATCTATGTCACCAGGCCCATACCAGCATAATGAGTGGATTGAGGCACGATGATTCTAACTGAAATAAGTCACACAAAAAAAGAAACATTGTAAGGTATCACTAATACACGGAATGTGAACTTGGCTACACATGAACTGAATTACAAAACAGAACAGGGTCTCAAGTTTAGAAAACTAACTTATGCTTGCTTAAGGGGGAAGGTGAGTTGCGGTGCTGCATTAAACCAGAGTTTGAAATTAGCACAGATACCGTTCCATAAGCCAAATATGGAATAGACAAGACCTACCCCTTGCTCAACGAAATGGATTCAACAATGAGGTATCACCTCACACCTGGTTGAATAGGCATCATAGAAAATCTACAAGCAAAAAATGCTGGAAAGGGTGTGGAGATAAGGAACCCTCTTCCACTATTGTTGGGAATATAAATTGATACAGTCACTATGGAGAACAATATGGAATTTCTTAAGAAACTAACAATAGAATTACCATATGATACAGCAATCCCAGTACTGGACATATACCCAGACAAAACCATAAATCAAAAAGAGACATTCACCGCAATGTTCATTGCATCACTATTTACAATATCGAGGTAATGGAAGCAACCTAAATGCCCACAGACAGACGAATGCATAAAGCCGTGGTACATATATAAAATGGAATATTACTAAGCCATGAAAAGGAATGAAATTGGGTCATTTGTAGAGACGTCGATGCATCTAGAGACTGTCATACAGAGTGAAGTAAGTCAGAAAGAGAAAAACAAATCTTGTATATTCATGCATATATGTGGAACCTAGAAAACCTGTACAGATTAACCATTTTGCAAGGCATAAATAGAGCAACAGATGTAGACAACAAACGTATGGACAACAAGGGGGGAAAGCTGTTGGGGGGGGTGGTGGGAGGAGTTGAGAGACTGGGATTGGCATGTATACATTTATATGTATAAAATAGATAACCAATAAGAACCTGCTGTATAAAAATATAAAATAAAATTCAAAATTAAAAAGAAATAAAATTTAAACAATAGAAAAATCAATTATTCCCTTCACATACATGTATTTATATGAATAAATTATTTCCATGCTTATATCTGTAAATACAAAAAAGAGGAATAAAATGTACCTTGAACCCAAAACGAAAAAGAGAAAGAAAACACAGAACCCACCAGTTCCACAGAGGAAAACCGTATCAGGGCACTTGCTCCAGTTGTAAACAATTCTGAAGTTGGTCAGTGGTGGGGAATCGTCTCCCATTCAGCCAGCAGCCCCCACGCAACAAGCGTCCTCATTGCAAAGCTGGGGCACCGTGCCGAGGCATCTGTGAGTAAACGTGAGCTGAGCCCCAGGCCAGTTGCTGCTGAACTATTCCCACCCATCCCAGGTAAAACACCTGAATATATACAAGGACTTGAAAGCCTAGAGGGAGGGCCATAGAGCCACACGAGTGACAGCATGCCGGCCGACTTGGTGCCTGCAGGCCAGCCAGGATGGTCCTGGCCCTGGGTGCTCTTCTGGAAGATGTCCATTTCCCTGCCTGAGATACCCGTCCTGTCCCTGCCCCCACTGCTTTTTTCCTTCCTCACCTCTGCCCAGGGAGAAATTCCAGCAGCAGGTATGGGTGACACATCTTCTTCTTTAGCAGGTGGCAGCCTGGCAACTGCTGCAGAAAGTCCAGCAGAGCCCCACTCACACTGGGCCACCCACAAAGCCGTGGCCTCTCACTCCCTCCCACCAGCCCAGCCCCGAGACTGCTGACAGGGCAGAGAAAATGGCGTCAGGCACGGCTGCAGGGGCTCTTGCTGCCTGGAGTGGTATTTATAGTGATCTCAACCCAGGCACACCTGGGGAGGGCTGGCCAGCACGGTAAGGCTGCCCAGGTCAGCCAATCATCACCCCTCAGGGGCTCACAGTTGCAGAAAATGGAACTTGCTGAACCGGCCAGGTCCAAGGAACAGGTGTGGGCTCCTGAGAGTCAGGATAGACAAGGGGCTGCAGCTTTGGCTTGTTTTCTAATCATTTTATCTGGCCCATGAGTGGGAGACAACTTCAAGAAAACCCTCTCCTAATGAGAGGAACCCAGGAGTCAGGGAGAGGAGGGGTGGGTGGTGGTTGGAGACAGAGGCCTGGTGCCCCGGGTGCAGTGGAAGTCTCTGGAAGACCAGGTGGAGGGAGGCCTCACGGAGTGATGCCCAGGGTCACAGACCTGTCGCAGCTGCTGTTTGTTAGTTCAAGTCCTGCTCTGGGGTGCTCTGTGTCAGCTCTGAGCGACAGGTGAGCTGGGGGTGCTCTGCAATGAGGGCTATGTGCACGGTTCCTGTGTGCCCAGCCCTGCCACGGTACCTGCAAGGGTAGCTCTGTATCCTGGGAGGGGCCTGACCACGAGAGCCCTGTGGGCTGGGGTGGGGGTGGGGTACCTGCCCAGGTGAGCTCCATATTCTGGGATTGGTCTGACCACGAGAGCCCCATGGGCTGCTGGGGACCTGGTAAAGGATGTCAGGACAGTCAGTGAAGCCACCGAGGATATACCTCCAGTTGCTCCTAATTCCTACACCCTGCTGGTCATTCTACCAACCACCAGGACATGGTATTCTGTATTAGTCTTCAATGATGCCTTCTTTTGTATTCCATTAGTCCCAGAGTCACAAGAAATTTTGGCTTGTGAGTGGCAGGACTCAACATACAACTAAAACAATACTTCCGGGCCGTCTGGCCCCAAGGGTGCAAAAATTCCCACCCCATCTTTGGGGAAAGCTTAGCTAAAGACCTAAAAGTTCTACCTCTGGAAAAGGAAACCCTCCTTCAATATGCAGACGACATTCTGATCGCCAGCCCTACTAAGGAGGCCTCTGAACTACCAAGCCAATAAAGGATAGAAGTTGTCCAAGAAAAAGCTCAAATATCACAGACTGCCGTGACCTGCCTGGGCTTCATTCTCACAGAAGGTTGGAGAAGTCCATCCCAGGAAAGGGAAGAAACCATTTTCAGCCTTACCCCTTTCTAAAACTAGAAGACAGCTTAGGGGTTCCTGGGGAGGCCAGGGTTTGCTGCTTCTGGATCCCTAACTACAGTCTACTAGCTGGGCCTCTATATGAAACACTGAAAGGAAAAGATGATGATCCTTTTGAATAGAATCCAGAAGTGGCCTTTCAAGAATGGAAAGAGCAGTCAATTCAGACCCTTGCCCTGGAACTCCCTAATTTAGCTAAACCCTTTGACCTTTACATTCCCGGTGAAAGGTGAATCGCCATTGGAGAATTAGTGCAAAACCTGGGACCACTTGAAATGGAACAATGCAAGAATGCCATCCAGGTAGGATAAACTATGGTCACCAAGGGGCTTGGCCCACTGCCACATCTGGCCAAGATACTGGCGGTATCTAAAAACCTGGAAATCAGCAGCCCAAAAGGCCACCTCCCTCCTAAGGGGAAAGGACCCCACGTGGTGATCCTAACCACCAACCATGCCCTGAAGTTGCAGGGTTCGCTCCGTGGGCACACCGACCTCGAGTGAGGAGGCCCTCCAACTCCAACATCCAGAGAGATAGCCGGGGGCAACAGGGCACCATGACGACTCGTGTGAACATCACTTGACCTGGACTTTCTCTCATAAAACAACAAGAGTGTGTCCCAAAAGAGTAGACTACTGCTTGCCGGACTTACTGCACCCAGAGGGGAGCTAATAATCTTGGCGGGGGAACCGTATATCACACTGTCACCATAGAAAAGCCTACAGACACCGTGATGATGGTGGCCAGTAAGACCGGCTGGACTCTTGTTTACTTCAAAAGGCTGTTGACTCAGTGGCCATCATGGTCCTTGATCACCACTGACCCTGGACTGTCTGGGAGTTGAGCGGGCAGGGCTCTGACACCTGGTGCTGTTTGTACGTTAATTCAGGGGCCTAATTGAAGAAAGCGCAGACTACTGGTCAGAGCATCTAGGCTGGCAGAAACGGTCGGCTAAGGTGGCCGAACAAATGTGGGGCGGGGTGAAACCGGCCCCCACAGCGTCTCTGCACATCTCTTTCCTGGACCCTTAAAGGTCATTAGAATCTATAACACTTCCAATGCTGCTGCTCAGGTGGACGAGCAGGGAGGCAGGGGGCCTGGGGACAATCAACGTCACCTGGAGGCTGCTGGGGAGAAGCTCTGACCCTCGCCCCAGGGTATGAGGGCTCCCAACTCAGCACTCAGCAGTTACAGAAGAAGGGTCTGCACCCTCAGCACTCCAAGAATGAGGAACGGGACAAAAGGCAGAGGGGGGGTTTGTCCCCAGCAAAGCCCATTAAAAATCCCTGGGAGATAAAAATAGAATCTGGGCAATAAAGTCAAGTCTAACCTTTTTTATCCTTTGTGCTTTGTCTAATTTCACGTGCTCCTAGGGTCCCGCATGCAGAGGTTCCACACCCGGCACTTCAGACCAGATTTCCTAGTGCAGAATGGCTGGGTCGACACCTCAGCTCCTGGGGCCCAGTGCAGACTCCGCGATATAGAGCCTGAGCTACAGCCAACCCGGCCCTCGAGAGCTCCGCCCCCTCCCTCCCACTGACTCTGACAGGATCTCTACACAGCAGCCCAGCCCACAGCCCACGGGGTAGTACATGCTCTCACCTCTCCATTCTCTGATCAAAATATAAAGTTTCCTTTGCTTGTGAACCAAACTCAGTCTCGATCTGTTGGCCCCAATGACACTGGGCAGGGGGACACTTGTTGGGGTCCACTCTGGAGGATCAGTAACAGAAATTGAGACTATTGTAACCTCAATGAACAGATGTGTGAGCCAAAGTGTAGTTAACATAGAACAGTGTATAAGGCTCGGGTAAAATAAGATGTTTCTAACACTTCCATTGGATATTTCCATCACTTTATTATAAGCAAGTTCAGTGAAAAGGTTTGTCTTATTTGTCAGCTCAATATTAGAGAAATGAAGTGATTTCTTTCCAAGGATGTACATCTAATAATCTTGGTTAAACCTTCAATCTTGTTTTAAATGCTTTTCCATTGAAAATGATACCTCTCTTTCAGCTCCCCCATTTCTGAGAAGTATAAAATCTTATAATTTATTATTACCAAAGGGGAAAGGTGGGAGGAGGGATAAATTAACAGTTTGGGATTAACACATACACACTGCTATGTATAAAATAGATCATCAACAAGGAACCACTGTATAGCACAGGGAACTACACTCAACATTTTGCAATAACCTATAAGGGGAAATAATCTGAAAAAGAATAGATATTTTTATTGACATCATCTATCAATGACAGTTAAAGTGTAACCTAAGGGAAGCTGGTGGTGAGTGCTTCTGACCCTGAAGACTTCAATCATCTAAAGTTTGGACTCTGCCTACTTCCCAAGGCCCTTAATGAACATATGTGTAGCCGTAGCTTAAAAAATTCCCCAGTTTGGGTTTCGGGGAGACACTGATTTTGAAAAAGCCCTGGTGTTCTCCTTACATGAATGGGACTCTTCCTACTGCTAAAACATGTCTGTCACACCCAGAGGATGGTATACCGTCTGATCGGGAAGAGTTTGGAAAAGGCATCTCATCTCCTCATCTCCTGGTGCTCGGGTTCACCCCTCCAGCGTCTTTACTAACAGTCTCCCCACTTGGAGATGTCAGCACTGTCAACATCCTGTTGCGTACAGTTTGGAATTTGTCCAGAGGATGAAGCGGAAGGATGAGGAACAATGAGAGGCAAGTCCTACGTGTTCAGACAGGCACATGTCACTCTAATTTCCAATCAGGAAGACGAATTGACCAAAGGCTAGGGTTGCCCATGGAAACAGTATAGGGCTTGAGGAAATCCCGCTGCTTTGTGGCCAGTTCCCATAAACACAAGTTGAACAATAGAACTCAGGGGCAGTAAAATTCACAAAACTGCAGAGTTGAAAATATCCATCACTGAAAAATGTCTTGAGGAAAGTCAGAGAAAAGGACTTGTAAGCAAGGGAGAATGGCAGGAAAGGGATTTGAGGAGGTAGAAAGGACTCGCCGTTAAGCACAAGAAAAGGAGCTGAACATTGCCAACATTGCAGTTGGCCAAAAAGGGTGTATGCGTTTTTTTGTGTATATATTCAAGAAAAGAGCGTACACCTTTTTAGCCAACCAAACAGGTGGGCACTGGAAGTCAATACTACAAAAGACATCACTTCGCATCAGTCAGAAGAGCCATCCTCATAAAGCGTAAACAACAGAAATGCAGGACAGGGCAAGGAGAAGAGGGAGCCCTGTGAGACTTATAGTGGAAATGTATATTGCCAACGGCCATTCTGGAGAAGTGTATTGTGTTTACTAAAGCATCTAAACAATGAGCTACAGAGCATAGGGCACTTGCACTCATGGGCGTATATCTTGGGAAAAACAAAAATCGAGAGGACACAGGCACCCCAATGTTTACC